>NC_089035.1:8435000-8735000 GCF_034140825.1 Oryza sativa Japonica Group | reverse complement strand
AACGCATCAAGTCAAATGAAAATATATTGGATTAAACACTTATGGTTGGGAAGAACACCTATCAGGATCACAAACCGAATCCAAATCCGGAGGAGGAGGGGCCTTGAGCGCCGCAACGAAGAGCGAAGGTGAAGACGGCATGAGAGGTGAGAGCTATTGGTAGGGTTTGGGTGGGGATTTATAGAGGGAGGAATCAACGACAGCCGTCCGATCGAGTTCTTGGGCTGTTTTATGGCGATCGTACGGTGTCCGTCTCTTCCACGGGCGGTCCAGCTGTTGCGAGGGTTTCGCAAGGGCCCAAAGCCCAAGCCCATGGGAATCGCATTTGGTCCCTTATCTAAGATTAGTTTAAATCGTACCCTCTCTTAACCTTAGTTTGTTCACTTTGCTATCATTTTCAAACTTACCAAGTTTTGGTATTGCCAAATTTTGATAAGATTGCTAAGGGCCTATTTACTTTGATGCAAAAAAAATCTTACCAAATTTTGGCAGAATTTCTTATATAGTTACCAAAATTTAGCAGCAAACTAAATGTAGCCACTTTTTTAGCAACTTTACTAAAACTTAGTAAGGTTAAAAATGGCATTAAAGTGAACAGACCCTAAAATTTTGGTAAGGTTGCCAAATTTTGGCAAGATTTTATATGTACTTACTAAAATTTAGCAACAAACTAAATATAGCCACTTTTTTTGGTAACTTTGCCCCAAAAAAGATAATATTGAAAATGGTAGCAAAGTGAACAAACCCTTGAAACCTGTTACAATGCAATATCTCATCTCCTAAAAGGCTAAAACCAGTTCCAGGACGGTTTGGATTTCCAAAATCCAAATGCCTCACATTCTCACTTGGTAAGGTTGAAAATGACATCAAAGTGAACAGGCCCTAAAATTTTGGCAAGATTTTATATGTACTTACTAAAAAAATATAGCCACTTTTTTTTGTAACTTTGCCAAAAAAAGATAATATTGAAAATGGTAGCAAAGTGAACAAACCCTTGAAACCTGTAACAATGCAATATCTCATCTCCTAAAAGGCTTAAAACCAGTTCCAGGAACCAGTCCCAGGACGGTTTGGATAAATCCAAATGCCTCACATTCTCTGGAGAGACGCATGCACAGTTTCACACACACCTTATTAGGCATACCTCTAAGCTCTGAAACCGGTATCTTTCGGTGCTATAAAACCAAAAACGTTAACTTTCAATGCTATATAACCAATTTTCCCAAATTTATAAGCCTGAAAAATTGCATTGGTTTAAAACTTCAAGTTTTATGAAAAGAAACAAAATAATTCATCTAAATGCCATCATAGCTCTCTAGCTTCAATAAATCTTGGATTTTAAATTGTGCCATGACCTTGGTCCTTGGTTTTGGTCACCCATACGGTATCTCAAATGCACTACAATTATATAATGCTTATACGACATACTGAAACTACAATTATATACGAAAATGCACTTTTGAATATTGGTCTACACGTACAAATTACGATTGGACCAACAAAATGGCCCAATCCTCAGCTCGTGTGATTGCACAGTTTCTTCTTTCTACGCACATTTTCTTAGCTGAGCTAGGACCAAAGATACTACTCCCTCAGTTTCACAATGTAAGTCATTCTAGCATTTTCCACATTCATATTGATGCTATCAATAGATAGATTCATTAACATCAATATGAATGTGGGTAATGCTAAAATGACTAACATTGTGAAACGGATGGAGTAGTAAAATAGCGTCGTTTCAGCATTTCTTCAAAAAAAAAACAAAAAAAGGTGCTATGGCACTCGAGCCTCATCGCAAAAATGCAACTGAGCCAAACAAAATGCGCCTTTCTTGCAAAGCTCCGGGGGATGCTGACAGTTCAGGGAAAATTAACCTCTCTTCTCCTGACCCCCTGAGCTACGATGATACTGCTTACTCGGCGATCCTAACCTTCTTGTTCTTCTTCTTGGATTTCTCCACAGGCGTCTGAGGAACCTCCGAGGTCGTGCCGCTGTCGCCACCACGAACCTGGGATCCTTCGGCCGACTTGCCCGATACATTCGAGTGCCCCAAACTGCTCTCATCCTTTCTCTTCTGATTGTGCTTGTGCGCGGGCTCGGCACTCTGTTGGCCCAGCGATTGCGCTGAGCCTTGGCTGCTGCGGTTCTTCGACCCGCTAGTGAACCGAGACCTCGTCTTCTTTGAAGAACCTGGAAGACCGGACAAATTCAGATCAGTGAGAGCAACTACTGTTTACCAAAGTGTTCTGTTTATGATAGAAAAAGAGAAAACACTTCAGCTGTTGGCTGGAAACCTTTATTAATTGAAAGTGCATACCTTAACCAACAGAAATAGAAACTACAGAGATGAGCTTAGTATTTCTCTCTCAGAACAGTTCTTCCATCTTATAATACAAGAGCATGCATTGCATCATTGGCATGAGTCTTCAATAATATATATCAGGAATTTGGCTAATGTCAACTTTCAATGGTGCCCAAAAATCTTAAGACAAATAGTATGTTCATCACCTCATTACTGTCAATGTGAAAAGATTGAACAGTAATATGCACTTACAAAGTTAAATCTGGTGATACTGGATTTCTAGTTAAAACAGGAGGCTAAACCTACACAAGTCTAAGTTATTGACTAGTTCAAATGGAATGGCATATCATGCTTGTCAAGTCTATATAATACATTCACCATAGACAGCAGAAGAGTGGCATCATTATAAAAAGATGCCTGAGAAAATGTACTCACCTGCAGATTTCTTACTGCTAGGAGTGAGACTCCCCAAACCTGGCTTCTCCAGTTCTTCAGGGTCAGGATAACGAACTAAGCTAACTCGACGTGCAATCTTCCCAACTGGAATTTTTTTAGGATTAAAAGAACAATATGCATACAGTAAGTTAAAAGAACAATATTAGCTGCCTCCCAGGAAAGGAAGAAATGATAGATGTGTTCTACCGATTGTGCTATCAAGCACGACCAAAATCACAAAATCAAATAGGTCAACAAACAGCTCAATTTAACAAGACCGATAACAAGTAAAAACAACATCCATGCAAAATAGTAAAATACTGCAGAAATAAACTGCAAAGTTGGTATTTCAGCATACCAGCTTTTGCTTCTGGTCCGGATGGAAGGAAAACAGTTGCATCTGGTTGCTGAGCAGCAAAGCTGACAAGATCATAAGACTTCCCTGCCAAATTAAGTATAACAAGTACAGCTCAAACTTTTGGGAGAACTTTAAAATTTAAATTGTTATTGCCACAATAATTTAAAAGCGACGAACTGACGATCTTAACCAAGAAAAAGAAGTTAGAAAACCTAGTAGCCTACTGCTAGTAGTCTTACTGATGAATGTTATCATTCTAGCTTCAAATCACGGATTATTATACGAGGAAGCTGAGAGCAGATTTCACTTCACCAATCAAACTTCTGAACATACACTAAACATAAAAACTTCTATATGTAAACTAAATTATAGCACCTTAATTCCATTTGTTCATTTGTTGCCTAAAGATCTGCAAAACACTACTAGTCATCAATGAACCAGCATTGACTTCATCTTCATACAAAAATGAGAGGCAAGCTTGACCATAGAAATGGAAGCAGTTCCATTGATAGGATTAACATTGTTTGGGATTAGTAATGAGAAGTCTAGGTGCCCACTTTGGGAAAAACTAATCAATAAGGTCAAAGTGTGATTGCATGAGCAAATACAGGTTGCATCCAATCCGACTGTACAGAAAGCTGAAAAACCTTCAAAAGACATAATCGATCAGGTGCAACATAGTTCATCGAATATATCTTACCCGAGGAACTCTCCAAACTGCTCAATTTTCCATCACGGTGCAACTTAAGAGTAAGTTCTTGACCATGAAAATCAGACGCATCTAACTGCATGCAACACAGAAAAACGTTAAATTCGAGATCCCTTGTGCAGCATGCCACCTGGCACATAATGAAAATAATATCCGCATAACCTGATTTAGAGGCCACTGTATTAGCCAAAGTTCCGTTGACTCTGTTTGTGATATGTCAAGCATAGCCTCTTCGCTGTTCTCCTCAAATGCTGGTCCAGGCTCATAGCTACAATGGTTGGTTGCAGCAAAGTTAAAAATAAATTACAGACAATGCAAAAACTTACCAACAAGTGTATAATTGAAACAAAATGAGCTACTGAATTCAATCCAAAAATCCACAACTATAATTTTCCAACCTCTCTTATCTCATATTTGAGGCATAACTGTTAATCTGTTATTCAGAGAGGAATCAGAACTACCAAATCCACAAATTCGATATACCATTAAAAGTTGCAAATCCACCTAATAAGTTTCGTTCTGAACAAATATTGCATAGCTTTACTGTAGATAAATGCAATGCTCAAACAAAAGCATTCCTGCTTTTAAAATTGTTATTCAGATGTGGCTTTGACTATCAAACACGTTCTCCTATTGTGCCCCTTCGCAACTGCTGTGTGGGACGAAGTGAGATCAACTTTCCCGATTAGTTTATGCAGGGACGAACTAACAAGTATGAGACAGTGGATTTCAGATTTCATGAAGAGGAGTTAGTGCCTCCAAAACACAGTGTTAGCAGTCACCCTTTGGGACATT
Organism: Oryza sativa Japonica Group; assembly: GCF_034140825.1. Lineage (NCBI taxonomy): Eukaryota > Viridiplantae > Streptophyta > Magnoliopsida > Poales > Poaceae > Oryza > Oryza sativa. The sequence continues at coordinate 8,730,401 of NC_089035.1, read as the reverse complement.
TGGGAGGCGAGGAATGATTCAAGGAACAAGTCCTCCTCCTTGCATCTGCGTAAAGTGGGACAGAAGACAGTGGCATATGTCAACATGATTGTGCAGCACTGCTACAAGGTGACGATCTGTCCGAGAAGACTAACCGCTAAATGTCTTAGCCTGCTATTTAAAACGCTGCTGCCCAGGCAATTTTCCTCATCAACGTCATTCGAGATGTAATTCTTGGAGTGTATCCGGGATGTCCTCTGTACAGATGCTACTTACTTAATCAATGAAGTGCCATGGTTCATCTCAAAATAAGCACGATACTGCTACACGCCTACACTGCGTCAGAAAATGAGAAAAAAAAAACGAACAAACCTCCTCATCGTGGTCGGCGAGGCGACGTTTTTTTTTTTTTTTGAGGAGCGGTGTCGCCGGAGAGCCGGAGTAGGATCAGAGGTGGAGAGGCGAGGCGACTCAAAGCCGAGTCGGCGAGGGCACCGGCCACCGGCCACCGCCCGCGCCGCGCCGCTGCGCCGAGAGCAAAAGCGAGCCCGCGAAGATGAGCTGGCGACGGCGAGCAGCGGCTGGACTCCGGAATCCGGGTCAGGGAGGCGTGCGGCGGCGAAGGCCACGAGGTGGCGTGGCGCCGGCGTGCAGCGGCGACGGCCAACGGCGCGCTTGTGTGTGGGTGGCGGCTGGGGATTGGGACTTGGGAGGACAGGGAGTGAGAAGGTAGCAATGGGGGGGGCTTAGGTTTTCTTAAGTGGGCCAAGCCCATCGCAACTTGCAAATGGGCTAGGCAGCTTACGTAGGTGGGAAAAAGTACACTGAAGGTCTCTCAACTTGTCATCGGGATACCAAAAACATCCTCGAACCGCAAAACCAGATATACGGGGTCCCTTAACTATACAAAACAGGTCACCTGAGATCCTTGGGTGTTTTTGACCCCGGTTTTGGTCTACGTGGCGGCTGAGTCAACGTGGGACCCACGTGGGCCCCACATGTCAGCTGGCCACGTCACCACCCTCTCCCCTCCTCTCCCTTTCTCCTCTCTCTCTCTCACTCCTCTCTTATCTTCTCTGGGCGACTGGGCGAGCACGGCTGCGGAGAGGCGGCGTCGGCGGGCGAGAGCGGTGTGGCGTCGGCGGGAGAGAGCGGTGGCGGTGCGGCGGCGGCGGCGGCGGCGGCGGCGGGCGAGCGCGGCTGCGGATGGGGAGAGGCGGCGCCGACAAGTCCGCGCCACCCGGCCTTGTCATCGGCGGCGGCTCCGGGCGCGAGGGATGAGGACGCGGGCCTCGTCGGCGGCGTTGGCGGCGAGGGTGGCACGGGAGAGGCCGGCGCGAGGGCACGGAGTAGGAGGAGGCAGATAGGACAGGAGCGAGGGCATATGGGGAGGAAGGCGCCGTCCGTGGTTTGCTGTTGCTTCCCTTTCACCGTTGCCGAGCTCGTCGTCCTCGCGGTCGTCTGCGTCCCTGCCGCGCTCTGCCACCTCGCCGTCCGAGGTGGCCACCGCCGCCGCGTCTGCTCTGCGAAGCAGAAGGAGATGGGCGAGCTCCTCACCCTGGACGTCACCTCCCCGAGGTCGCTGGCCGCTGCGGCCGCCAAGGCCAGGAAGGTGGAGGTCGAGTTCCCGGCCACGCCCATGGCCGAACACCTCGGGGAGGCGGAGGTGGCGCGATGGAAGTCGGGACTGCAGGCGGCGCTGCACTGGGTGGCACGCTTGCTCTCCAGCGCCGGGGAAGACGCCCGGCCCGCCGCCGACCTCCGCGTGCTGCTCCCCGTCCTCGCTTGCCCGCTCTCCCCCGTGCCCATCCTCCCCCGCCTCCCCCGCCATGTACGTTCTTTATCGTGTTCTCTGCCTCGCAAACTCGCCTCAATTCTTTCCATCCCATTCCAACGAAAGGGAAGAAATCAAGATAGCCGGAAACACACAACTGAGGGGAACAAAATCAAAGAAAGAAGAGAAAATTCGATCATAGCACAGGAAAAAACCTGGTACCAAAAAATAGCACAACAAATTTTTCACTTCGACTAAAAGCACATGGCATCAATTTTCTTGCGATTCATAGCACTTCCGTCACATTTGCCATCCAAACATGTGAGTTGACATGAAAAAAGACACATTTGCCCTTCTTCCCCGACCTAGCGCTCTTCTCCCTTGGTGATGTTGCCGCGCCCGTGTCGCCGACGCTTGGTGAGCTGACGGAGCCGCGCTTCCCTCCCACCCGCCCGCTCAGCCGCTCCCGATCGGCACCCGCCACCATGCCTCCCACCGTTGCTCGCGCCAGATCCGCCACGCCGCCGAACGATTCGCGCGTGTGGGGTGGAGCACCGGCCAGATCCGCACGGGAGGAAGGCGGTGGAGGAGGAGGTGGAGACGCCGCGCTTCCGGCCTGCCGGCTCCTGGCCGCCTATTCGTTAGCGGCGTCGCCGCCCAAGGTCACGGAGCCGACAAAGCCCGCAGTCCGCCCACTCACGAATCATCCCAACATCCGCCAGCGCGCGCCACAGCCCCGCTGCAGGTCATCGTCCCCGTCGCTGTCATCGTCGTCATTGTCACGTGGAAGTAGTGGCAAGCCAGCGCGCTGCGGCACCGTGGCGAGGGAGAGGTTGTTCTGGCGCCGAGTACGGCAACTACGGGCCACATCCATCCATGCCGAAGCTAGGGCCGCCCACGTCATCGTCGTCGTCCTCGTCGTCAAGCTGCCGCCGGCGCGGGAGGCTTGCCCTCGATCAACAGCGCCGAGTGCCAGACAGGGTCCACCTCACCGTCGGCGGTGACGGCGAGCCGGTCTCCAGGCAAGCCGATGGCTGCCGCGCTGCCATTCACGAGGGAGCGAAAGAGGAGCCCTGTTGGGGAATGTGGGGAACGAAGGGCAAATGTGTCCGACAAAAAATTTCTCCACACTGATCTAACACCGTTACTTCAAAATGTGACAGAAGTGCTATAGGGCGAAGAAAAATCGGTGGCCTATGCTATGGATCGAAAGTGGAAACTTTTTGTGCTATTTTTTGGTACCGCTTTCTTTCCTGTGCTATGGATCGAATTTTCTCAAGAAAGAAAGGGTCAAAAATTTTATCCCCAAAGCGACGAGACGACTCGCTTCCGCCCTCTCAGTCGAGGAATCCAGTGCGGCACAGGACGGCGTTGCGGACGTGGTGGAGGTCGCAGCCCTTGAGCATCCTCCCGGCGCCCTCCAGCACCGAGCTGTGCGCCGCGGCGCGCCGCGCGACAACCTTGTGCGGCGAGACGACCATGGCGGCGTCCCCATCCTCGCCGCCGACGGAGGACTGCGTCGCCCACCTCCCCCTCCTCCTCACCGTCGCCGCCGCCTCCGAAGGTATCCTCACGTGCGGCTGGCGATGCTGTAGGAGCCCACCGTCGGTGACAACCTCACCGTCCCGCTCCGCTGCGCCTGCCCCTTGCTGCCGCAGGTCGCCGTGGTGGTGGCCGCGGCGCTTGACATGGCCTGCCCAAGAGGAGAGAAGTGAGAGAGGGAGAGAGAGGAGGAAGGGAGAGAGATGAAGTGGACACCTAACATGTGGGGCCCACGTGGGTTCCACTCTGACTCAGCCGTCACGTAGACCAAAACCGGAGTCAAAACCACCGAAGAACCTCGGGTGACCGGTTTTGTACAGTTAAGGGACCCCGCATATCTGTTTTGCGGTTCGAGGACGTTTTTTATCCCGATGACAAGTTGAGGGACCTTTGATATACTTTTTCCACGTAGGTGTGGTAATGGGTCAGGGCCCATAGAACGTTTTTTCGCAACTCTTAAATGTTTGGAAAAAGTACACCAGAGATCCCGTCACTTAATTACAAAATCATCCTTTAACCACAAAAACAGGTACAATCCATCCCCTAACTTATAAAACCAGTGCAAACAAGGTCCCTCGGCAGTATTGTTACTGGTTTTGATTGGCATGGCATCTATGTGGCTCCTTTGACTATGTTTTTATCTCATGTGGTATTAATGTGACGTTTACGTGGCAATTTGATAAAAATAAAATAAAAATGTGAGACCCATGTGTCAGTTATACTAGAAAATGATTAAAAAAATGATGGCCCCATGTGAGACTCACATGTCATCTTCATTCTCTCCTCCCTCCTCTCTTCTTCCTCTCTTCTCGCCACACAACATCGGCACGCTCGTCGTCGGCTTATTTCACGATTAAGCCAAACGATGGGGCCGTAAATGTCCAAACCACCTTTACATTTATAACGACACGCATATTAGGGAAACACCTAATATCAAATAACTAGAAGGGGTGAAGCTTCGAACTCAGGTCATCTAGCCCACCACATTGTGGAGCTAGCCGAAAAACCCCTGGGCGTTTCTCCGCCTTTACATTTATCATTAAAAATATAAAAAAAGACAAAAGGATTGACCCAACCCCAACGTTATTGTATCCGTGCTGTCTTTATTTTTTTCATTTGTTTTATTTTTCTTTCTTTTCTTCTTTGTTCTTTTATTTTTTAAAAAAATAATGGTATATCTAAGGGTAGATTGGACATTTAACGGCTTGCTGATGTGGCTTGCTAATGTATTGTTTCCTGTGGGTTCAAGGACTAGCCGTGTGACAATTTTTTAAAAATGTTATGGACTAGATTGGCCTCAAAGGGAAAACTTCAGAGACTGTTTTGACTATTCTCCTTTGCAAATTATACTTTCCATTGTCCATTGTTCAGGTTCGAGGAAATTGCTTTCAGCTTCAACGGTGGCAAATATTCAACTGTAAACACCTTTACATTTCCTTCTACCTATTGTTTCAATTATTTAGCATATATAGTTAGTTCCAAATTCCAACCAACAAGATGACAACGTTTTGGTGAGAATCACCTTACCGTTTGGGAAGATTAAAATTTTAAGAAGCAACCAGTAAGAATCCAGCTAGTGAGAATTTGGAAAATTTAGGTTTTTCAGTTTTTGGCTTGTCATTTTCTAGAATAGGAATCTAAGTGAGAATATTAACTGTTTAAAAGAGCTTAAGATTTTAGGAGAAGTTGTGGAGGTTAAAAATTCCTCAAATATGGCCATAGAAGCCTTCCCAAAGAAGAAGCCTACCAAAGCAATTTTTAGGCACTAGAAACGGCGATCCGAATGCGGTGAGTCCCTTGATTGATTCTTTTGCAGTAGTGCAATTTGAGGTTGGTCAAAAACAATTCCCCTGTCTGTCCTTCTCTCAAGAGGGTGAATCCATTCCTGAATTGGTCTTGCAGGATTGTCTCCTGATCATGCGAGTCAATCGGACTTTCATTCTCTTTTCAGAGGAGCCAATTCTAATGCTTTGCTGTGACAATGATGTACTGCACGGTCAAGTACTGCAGCCTTTTATGATTTTCAATAGTCACACCTTTTTGGTAGACGTTAGGTTTAGGCCCGGTTTAGTCCCAACAACTTTTCCAAAAAACATCACATTGAATCTTTGCTTTGCGTCTCTTGATAAAAAAAATCACATTGAATCTTTGGATACATATATGAAGCATTAAATATAGATAAAAAACTAATTGCACAGTTTGCATGTAAATCGCGAGACGAATTTTTTGAGTCTAATTAGGGCACCCACAATGGTTATCTATAGGCTCTCTACCAGAGATCCATGTCAGCATATTTTCCTACATAGAAGATATTAAATGAAGAGAGAGAGCAAAACTATCTACCAACTTAGAGATAGTCTATAGAGAAAAACGAGACAATGCATGAGAGAGCTATAGATACCCATGTAGACATACTATTGAGGTGGTTTACTATTAATCTAGTCTATTGCTGAGATGTACATGTTTTATAGAGAGCACCTTACTTTACCATTGCGGGTGCTCTTAGGTCATGATTAGCCATAAGTGCTACAGTAACCCACATGTGCTAATGACGGATTAATTAGGCTCAAAAGATTCGTCTCACGGTTTCCAGGCGAGTTGTAAAATTAGTTTTTTTATTCGTGTCCAAAAACCCTTTTCGACATCCGGTCAAACGTTCGATGTGACCCAAAAATTTTCATTTCACCAACTAAACATAGCCTTATCCCCTGTGGGTCATAGTGCAATTTATCACATCAAATTAGTACGAGTAGTAGTAACCTAACAAGATTCTACTCCTAGCTGTTCCCTGCTGACCTTCAGCTCATTTTTCTACTCTTTCATGTAAACCTTCAAATGGATGATGCATTTCATTTGCCCTTGATATGATTCCAGATTTCCAGGTACACTTCTATTTGGCAGCGTGCGTCCCAAATGCACAGCTGAGTGGTGGATCAGGCATGTTTATAGGTCAGGTCTCATGTGACGGCGACTAAAAAAATTTCAGCAATATTCACTTAGAGGGTGTTTAGATCCAGGGGCTTAAAGTTTTTGCGTGTTATATAGAGTGTCGCATGGGGTGTTCAGCCACTAATAAAAAACTAATTACAAAATCCGTCCGTAAACCGCCAGACAAATTTATTAAGCCTAATTAATCTGTCAATAACAAATGTTTACTGTAGCACCACATTGTCAACTCATGGAGTAATTATGCTTAAAAGATTTATCTCGCAAATTACTCGCAAACTGTGCAATTAGTTAATTTTAGCCTATATTTAATACTTTATGTAGGTGTTCAAACATTCGATGTGACATGGTGAAAATTTTGATTGTTTCATCTTTGGCAAGCTTGAAAAATATATATGGCAAATCTATACAACCTTAGTACATAACCATACAACCCCTTAAACCGGCATACATAATACTCCCTCTATCCTAAAATATAAGAATCTAATATTGAATGTGATATTTTCTAATACTACGAATCTGGACATTGGTCATAGGTTTTTATATTTTAGGACGGAGAGAGTATCTCAGATGGAACGCTTTAAAGGGCTAGCAGAGGAAAGAAAGTTAAGAGAAAAGAGGAAGGTAAATATACTGCAAACAATTAATCAGCAGTACTACCTCCGTCCCATAAAAAATAATCTAGGATTGGATGTGACATATTCTAATACAATGAATCTGGTCAGAGGTATGTCCACATTCATAGCATTAAAATATATCACATATAATACTATGTTAGTTTTTTATGGGACGAAGGGAGTACCGATGAACCACGACAACAACAGATGAGTCGGTGAATTTTACTGTAGTACAGTACATTTCAACCGTGAGATTTAAGGTCCTGTTCGTTTCTACTGAAAAGATGGGATGAAATTTTAGATACTCATATGGCACGTTTTTTAAACTGCTAAACGATGTATTTCGTGTGAAAACTTTCTATATAAAAGTTGCTCTAAAATATCAAATTAATCTATTTTTAAGTTTGTAATAATTAAAACTCAATTAATCACACGTTATTATCATCTCGTTTTACGTGAAACACTTAATATTTATCTTCATCTTCATCTTCAGATGACTCAAACACCACCTTAGGGGGGGATTGCAAATTCATATTTGACACAAAAATTGACACTATATATATTCATTCACCAATACCTCTCTATGAGTATCAATGCTCACATAATCTTGTTGAGAACTTGTACCTGTATAATTGTAAAAGATGAGAATATGCTTTATTTCAGAAAAATCTTGTCGAGAACTTGTACCTATATAATTGTAAAAGATGAGAATATGCAATTTTTTTCAGAAAGAAGAACAAGATTTGGATGGAGAGCCTTCGCTCCAAACAGTTTTTACGAAGAAATTATGAGTGTGCTAAAGATTGAACATGAGATCTCATAGTTAAAACCACACATTTCGTACCACTGCACTGTCTAATACATCTCAATTTGTTTTTTTTTCCCTTTACTTAGTATTAACCGGTGTGAGATTGTTTGGGTAGCATCTCTTTCAACTTTGGCTTGCGTTCTCCAAGACGATATTTTAATTCCAAATAAAATCCAGTATACTACTGCATTAACGAATGGTATGGTCACTACCGTCGAGTGACGAACTCTCTCTCACGCTTGTGTTCAATTCAGCCACGCCACGGCACAACGCTGGTCCATTTGTACAATGCGAGAATCGCTTGTTTCTTTGTGGACGATGTTGCTCGTTGGCTAGCTACATGGGTCGCCATTCGCCAATGCGAATGTGCATGCCCATCCAAAAATCCAACCAACATCTACCTAATCTCTGCAGACCGGTAAGGAGTGCATGTAAAGCAGTAACCTACCCAAGGCTAGTTCAAACCGTCGTCCTTTTATATACACCAAATTAAAGAAATGGCACGCCATCAGATTGTGTATACCCTCCGTTCCATAAAAAAAAACAATTCTAACAATGTATATAGATATATGTATAATTAAATTCATAGCTAGAATTAATATTTTTTTTGGACGGAGTAGTATATATGAATATCAATCAAATAAAGTCAACTTTTTCTTATGTACATATAAATTCAGGATTAAACCATACAACCATACAAGCATGGTTGATTCTACTTTCTCAATACTCGTTGTTGTTTATGCTACATATTTGTCATCGATGACTATTCTATCCATTACTTTCGTAGATCAGTAATAGTATAAACAACGATATATGAGCCTCACTTATTTGAAAAAAAAGAGTAAACAGACAGGAGAAGGTTCAGATGAAAAGAGACCCTCCGACGTGAAATTAGAGAGATGTAGTCATGGATATATGAGCCCCATCGTTTCCCGGGCCTAAATGTACTCCTTCCGTCCCATAAAAAAACAACCTGCTACCGGATGTGACACATACTAAGAGTAGGTACAATAGCAAACTATAAGCCAGCTAATATACATATTTTAACGAGATAAAAGAGGAGAGATAAAAGCAGCGGGCTACAGATTTGTTGCTAGCTGTAGCACGGACTCCAAGACGCATGTGTGTATGACAGATGGGACCAGATATTGATTGTGTAGTATATGTTTATAGGTAACTATTGTATGAATCGGTTATTAAGTTAACTATAGATGATTTGGAGTCAATAGTTGGCTACACTATTAAATTTGCTCTAATACTACAAATACATACATACATACATACATACATACATACATATATATATATATACATATATATACATACATATATATATATATACATACATATATATATATATACATACATACATATATATATATATACATACATATATATATATATATATACATACATACATACATATATATATATATATATATATATATATATATATATATATATATATATATATATATATATATATATATATATATATATATATATATATATATATATATATATATATATATATATATATATATATATATATATATATATATATATATATATATATATATATATATATATACATACATACATACATACATACATACATACATACATACATATATATATATATATACATATATATATATATATATAAATTCATAGTACTTAGATGTAGATTTGTTTTTTATGAGACGGAGGAAGTAAGTGGTTACTACCTCTATCTTAAAATATAGTAAGGCTGTGTTTAGATCAAGGGGTGAAAAATTTTGTCGTGTCACATCGGATATACAAATACACATTTGAAGTATTAAACGTATAGTCTAATAACAAAACAAATTATAGAATCCGCATGTAAATTGCGAAATGAATTTATTAAGCCTAATTAATATGTCATTAGCGTCAAATCATTGATCAATTAGGCTTAAAAGATTCGTCTCGTAATTTACCTATAATCTGTGTAATTAGTGTTTTATATTATCTATATTTAATATTTTATATATGTATCCAAACAATGTGAGAGGTTAAAAGAAGTTATGGAGGATCTAAACAGGCCCAAACAACCCATCCTACATTTTGGGACGGATGGAGTAGTCGGAGGATTTCCGGTCCAGACCACCACGTCAGCGGCGTGCCGGGTCCACCTACCCGAACGCGCGCGAGACGAGAAGAACATCGGAAGAGTGGGAGAAGGAGAAGAGAACGATAGAAAAGAGGAGTACTATCATCGAAACGAAAGCGAAGCGGAAAAAAGGCCCCGACGCAGAAACAGCATCCGCAAACGTGCCCCCGTCTATCCACTCCCCTCCTCCCCTTCCCTTCCCTTTGTGGAGGCCAGGCCAAGCCTCCCCTCCCCTCCCCGCTCCTCCTACGCAGCGCCGCGGCGGCGGCGGTAGAAGGCGGCGGAGCTCTCCACCCTCCCCTCCGCCGCGGCGGCGGCCGTGTTCCTCTGCGGTGGAGAGGCCCCCCCTGGTCGTTTCTCCGCGCCGGCTCGGCATCTCTCCGGAGGAGGAGGAGGAGGAGGAGGGAGGAGTAAGGTGTGGGGATGGAGATCGACCGGGCGGTGCGGGGGAGCAGCGACCGCCGCCTGCGGACCAAGTACGACAACGCCGTCTACGTCGTGCAGCGAGCCTTCGCGCTCTACCCGTACGCGCCCCCCCCCTCCTCCCCCCCTCCCCTCTCACTAGATTCGTGTGGTAGCGGTGATGGTGGTGGTGGTGTCTTAGCTCGATGATGATCAACGCGATATTTGTTGGGGTTGCTGCTTTCCGCGATCGGGTCGGGTTTGGTTTGGCGCGTGCCCCGTAACGAGTGGGTTGGTTTGGCTGGTTCATCCAGCTCGGATGGATTTGGGGATAAATGTGGTAATCACAGATTGGAGAGAGGAATATCGACTTGGGGGTTTAGATCCCAAACTGCAGGTCGCTGCAGCTGTTTAATCCCGATATGCATTCTAAATTTGTGTGTCCTTACCAACAGAAAATTCATCCCTATTTGCCTGTTCGATTTCTTAATCCCCTTTGTGCAATGGTGTATGCTGTTATAGTTTCTGAACATCAACTAGTAGCAATTTTTTAGGACGGTCTAGACTATTTGGATTGGCTGCCGCAACAATCGTCTAGTCTCGATCGATTGGATTTCGGCTGGATTGCTCTGTCGAACTGTATTTTCAGTTGATTCGGACCACGGATTAAAGTACCTGTGTCTTGAATGCTGTCCAGGATACAACGGGAGTAGGTACATTGTTTTCGTTGTTGGCTAGTCAGGTTGTATCGGCTGTTCTTATGCCAGTTCTGATGAGCTAAATATTTATACATCCATTTTGTGAGTTGTAAACTGTTTCCTTTTTTAGTCAACACTTAACTTAAAATCGAGTTTCTTTGGATGAGAAAGGAGATTCTAAATCAAACTACATCCATACGGGGAGTGAAAACCCATGATGCTTGTTTGTCACGTCATCTTAAACCAGGGAAAGGTCCATCCAGTGTTTCCACATTTCCTTTGCAGAGGAATACATCTGCAAATTTTGAGCTAAATAATCTGAGTCTGTGATGAAAGTATGTGCCTGCATGCTTTAAAGTAGCTTCCAAAATTACATGCATCGATTCATAAACTTTCAATTTTAGTTTCAGTTTCTATATCTCAAGCGGCTCAGAATATGTAATTCGAGTGAAAATGCAACACTGCCTACCAATTTCTTGAGGATGTCGAGTGTTTGAAATCACATAGTTGGAGTCAAATTTTTACCTTTTCTCCTAACTATACTATCAGGCACATTTATCATGCCAACTGGGTTGTGTGACTGCTATGTTTTTAGCTTGTAAGTATGATGGTGTACATGTTCTGATCCAAATCTTCATGCTGTTCCAATGCAGAGTATATTTTGGTAAGGTCATAATGACATTTCTGTAGGACACTAAAGATTTTTTCAGTGAATGATGAATTATAATTCTAATCATGCAAACTTCTTGAATAACTGGAATGTGGGATGTCCAGTTGTGTTGAACATGATATAAGTAATGGCTGGTGGGGAGTTTAAATATCATTGCAGTGCACGGGGACTTAGTCTTCTTTGAAAACTTCAACCAGTTATACCTGGATTATGTGAATAAGGCACAAGGCAGATGTTCCCCAAATGCATATTGACAGTTCTTTTTGGCACCCTATCCTTTAATTTCCCTATTTAGTTTTTTTAAATGGTTCTGCACTTGTCCAGGATGGATATTCAATAGAGGGTGGGGTTGGTTTGAATGCTCTCATTTTATATATACATTGAATACAGGAACATCCTAAATCTCATTCTCAGAAATTTCATTTTCCAGGTTTGAGGAAGTTGCCTTCAGCTTTAATGGTGGGAAGGATTCAACAGTAATATCTTTATAATCTCTCTTGCTTGTCATTTTTCTTCTGTATGTTAAGTGACGGTTTTTTCTATTAGCAAGTTTAACAAGATATGAATGCTATATATCAATAGGTTCTGTTGCATTTACTTCGGGCTGGCTACTACCTCCACAAATCAAGCTCTGATGGTGAAGTCGAAATGAATACTATCCAAAACTGTCCTGTGCGCACCATCTATTTTGAGAGCCCTTGTGCTTTCCCTGAAATCAACTCATTCACTTATGAAACTGTCTCAACGTAAGAAATCACTAAGATTCGTTGTCTTTGTTTATTTGCTAACCTTGAGAAGTTAAATGAAATATTCTTTGTCCTCCGTTCTCCACAGTTATGGTTTGCCACTGGAAACTATCCGCTCGGATTTTAAGTCTGGCCTAGAAGGCCTATTGAAAGAGAGGCCTACTAAAGCAATTTTTATTGGTACTAGAATTGGCGATCCAAATGCAGTAATTTTCTTGTTCCCTTGTTTAGTTGCTCTTCAAATCTCGATAGACTTGTTATGTCCAATCCTCATGCCCATAGACCTTTCACTTATTGATGTCCCTAGACTCCCGATAAACCTATTACTTACTACAGTTTGGGATTATAGGTTGGTCAAGAGCAGTTCTCGCCTAGTTCACCTGGCTGGCCTCCTTTCATGAGGGTCAATCCTATATTGGACTGGTCATACAGGTTTTCCTCCTGATCATGTAAATCAATCAAAAGGTGCCTCCTAGTCTGCTAATATTCATGTGCTAAGGAACACTATACTTCTGCCTCAGGGATGTTTGGTCTTTCCTGTTGACCTGTAAGGTGAAATACTGCAGCCTCTATGATCAAGGGTAGGTTTCCTTTTCATGTTCATAATCCAAAATTTTAATGGTCTGTATGCATAACTTCTGTTGAATGTTTAGCGTATCGATACCTATGGGGTCAAAAAATGCCGTTTATCATGTTGTTACTTTAAATAAATTTATATAAAATGGCTTGTGGAACATCAGCTATGTAAAGTTACCTTGTAATTTAAGCCACTTGAGAGTGCTATATAGATTTCCATATAAACTTTCTAGTTTATCTTACAATGTCATGTACTTGTGTTGTTTCTAGGTATACTTCCATTGGAAGCATATATGATACTGTTCCCAATGCGCTTCTTTGTGATTCAACAACTGGGAAAAGTTTTAGGCCAGCATACATGTTATCAGACGGAAGGCTTGAAAGAGCTGGCAGAACAAAGAAGAATATTAGTTCTGTTTCAAGCAATGGTACAAACAGTACTGAGGTGGAACAGACGATCTCACGCTCAGCGTCGATCATTGTAGTTGGTGATGAAATATTGTGAGTAATCTTTCCAATTTGCCTCTACAGATATAATTCTGTCATTCCAAGGTTCTTGCAGTTCCAACAGCCTTTTCTTTGGCAGTACTGGGCTACTGGCACACTGGCCTCTCTCTCTCTCTCTCTCTCTCTCTGAAATTTATGGTACATTTACACTAATTTAGTTTATTTTTTGGCATTGCCTTTTGGATAAATGCAACAAGTATATTTTATCAGTAGTTTGGACACTGAAGAGCAAATGCGATCAGCTGTGTTTATACCTCTCCCGCTATTTGATACAGTAGAAACATCTTCATTTCTAGGGGGGAAAATGATAGTGGAATGAGTTTCATTGACTCATTTGTCTGTGTTCAGAATCATTAAAAGTCAATTCAAAGTGCAACCAGGCATTCCAAAGCTCAAAATATAAGGATTTTTCTTTACTACTGTTGGAGAATTTGGTGTTGCCGTGCTGATACTCTGGTTTATTGTTTTTTGTGTAAATGATTCATTGACAGTTGTTTTATACAATTATTGATACACGTGCGTGGTATTTCAGGTTCGGCACAGTTGAGGATAAGCTAGGTGCAGGCTTGTGCAAGAAGCTTCATGCAATTGGCTGGCGAGTTTCTCATGTAGCAGTTGTTTCCAATGAAGTAAGATAAGTTAAATGAATCGAAATAGTTGTATGTCCTATAGGCTCCATGTGGGAGCTTGCAGCCTACTTGCAACTGCTGTGAACTATGCAATCTACTTGCCAACTTTGCCAGTTTTCTGGCACATAATATCTAACAGAAATTATTGTTATGCAGATTGATTCTGTTGCTGAAGAAGTTGAACGTTGCAAATCTACAGATGACATGGTTAGCTTATCGACCTTTTCATTTTATGAAGTTTTTGGATTAATAATGTGTGTGATGATATTCACATTGTATTTCAGGTGTTTCTTGTTGGAGGACTTGGGCCTTTACATTCAGACATTTCGCTGGCTGGCGTTGCAAAAGCATTTGGAGTTCGTCTGGTGCGTTCATTGAAACTTTTCGCTGTAGGATTTGTTATAGTAGGTTCCCAGCCTAATTGTTAGTCATGATCACCTTTATCCTTCTGCTCTAGTTCTGCTGTGCCTCTACTTTGTGCTGAGCTTCTGCTCTTCAGTGTTCCTTTATTCTAAAATCATCTTGCTTCTAGTGATACAAGTAATTCAGCAATGTCTTATTAGAGTGGTCATTCATGTTTGTCTTTGTATAAAATCATTGTTCCTAGTATTGTTTTGTGCATTTGCTGCATTTCTTATTTCAGATGACAAATCGAAAGCTTGTTGCTCTATTGGTTGCAGTTTCACATGAAAATATTCTTATGACAGCCCTTTGAAATATAGAAAGTCCTCAGTGTGCATAGCTTTCAGCTCTCTTGCTGGTTCTGTTGGAAAAATGTGCATAGCCTTGAACTGTTGTCATACACTAAATGGTTGCTTCATGAATTTGACTGAACAAATCACAAATGCCATTTACTGTTATCAACATGTTTAATTTGAATTTTCATAGGCTCCTGATGAAGAGTTTGAAGAATACCTTAGTCAACTGATAGGAGACAATTACACTGGTGATCGAAATGAGGTAATCTGGTTCGCAAATACAATTAAATTCTTGAATATCTAGTGCTGTGCATGTTTATTCTAGCATAGTGCAAGCTGCAGTATTATCATTTAACTCCACATCTCTTTCAGATGGCTTTGTTGCCAGAAGGTATTACGGAATTATTGCATCACAAAATGCTACCGTTGCCATTGGTACGTTATGTTGTTTTAATGCATTTCTTTGAATTACTTCTGAAATACATATTTGGTGAACATATTTTTGGCTTTACAAGGGGTGTAATTTCTCCAAAGTTAGCATGTGCCAATGATATAATCTGATGTAGTAACAAGGTCCATGCACATTTATTAAGTCGCATACCAAAATCCCTTATATTTCGGGACAGAGGTATTAACATATATCCAAAGTTTAGTAAGTATGCCTGAATGAAAAGCCTGACATCCAATTAGGAAGTGACGAAAATGCCTACTGTAAACTATGAAAAGAGAGTCGGAAATTGCTTCCTTTTTTTTTCATTTGTCTTATAGATAACTGGTTTCTTATGCAGATCAAATGCAAAAATGTGGTCATTCTCGCTGCAACTAATGTGGATGAGCTTGAAACGGAGTGGGGTTGTCTTCTAGACACACAAGAGAGCGGTTTAGTGATGGCTAAATCTTTTGTGTCAAAGCATCTCTGCACGTCGCTATTAGATGTATGTCTCTTCGACTCAGTCAGAATTTGCTTTGTTTTTATTCTAGTTGTGTTATCAGAATCAGTTCCTTCATATTTTATCCCTGTCAGTTCCAAAATAGATCATTATAGTATGTTTGGTCTTAAATAATTTCACTTATCAATCATTAAAATAGAACAATGTAAATGACCCCTATTGATGTAGTATCTCAATAATCTTGATTTTGACCAAATGCTATGCCTCGCGATTGTTTCTTTGTGTAGCTGTTTTATATTTCACTATTTGTCTTTACCTTCCTTCAATCCTAGATGTTACTTTCCTGGCAACTATTGGATAAATATTGCACACTTGTTAATTCCATTTTTACGTTTAGTATCCACCTTATCCATTAATTCTCAAAAAGAAAAAAAAAACTTCTTGGAAAATCCTGTAGGGAATTTTCTCACTTCTTGGAGAAAATTTTCTCCAATTAACTAGCAAGTTAATTGGAACTTTTACTTTTGGAGAAGTACTTCATTATGTATCTCAGTATCTGATAAACTTTTACTGTGTTCTTTTTCAGGTTAAAATTGCCCCAGTGGTTGCAAAACTATGCATAGATTTTTCTGATGTATACATAGGTATGATTTGATGCTCCCATTATTTTCTTTGTGGGAAATGATTTTGCAAAATTTCTGATCTGGTGGTTAATGTTTTTGACGTGCAGGTTGTTATCGGATCTCAAGATCTGGGCCTTTGGTTGTGAGTTTTATTGGGAAGGTATGTGCTCGATCTCTTTGTAGCAGACTCCATTTATTCCGCAGAACAGCATACTAGCATGTAAAACTTTTGTCTTTACGAGTTCTTTGGAAATAACATAAGAGAAGTTATGTACTTTTTTGGCACCCTTGTTTTAATCAAAGCAAAGACAATCGTTAACCACCAACAACTAATTTGCATACAGATGTAAGCTTGTCCTGTTTGTGCACTAATGGGACACCTTAGTTTCTAGCTAATCTATGCTATGATGTGACACTACTTAGTACAACGAATCCGGATATGCCCTTGTCCAGATTCATTGTACTAGGTAATGTTACATCCTGCCTTAGGTTGATTTATTTTGGGATGGAGGGAGTATGCATTTCCAGTATGGAGTACTACATCTAATTCCCCAGAGCAGTAGTTTTACAGAGTTCATTTATTTACCTTAATTTCAGGACAATCAGAGGGTAGAAGCAGCTGCCGAGAAGCTGACGAATAGCTTTGAAGGGCAATTCTCCCAAGTTGACAGTTGCAAATAAGCTTTCTGAGTACACACTTCGATAGTCTTCCCGTGTTCTTCCTGCTGGAAGTTCTGAAATTGTGCAGGGCTAATGACGCGATACGGTGCTCGGATGGCTTGATCCAATGGCCGGAATCTGGACTCTGGAGCTCCACATATTATTTAGGAAAGGAAACATAGAAATTTTGTCCTAGAAATTTAGAAGTGAATTACTGAATCAACAGCAGAGGTGCTCTAGCATGAAGCTGATATAGAATGGCGGCTTTCCACGCCCGATATTTTGACCGGGCTAAGGGCTCGTAATATTCTTTTGGAATTAAACTCAAATTAGATTATAATTTATAGCCTCCAGTCCTCCATAGTTCAATAATTTAATCATGGTTTTTTTTTTACGATAAGCACGTTCAAATCAGGGAAGATGTGGAAGATTATGGGCTTGTTTGGCTTAGTACCGTACCAAAATTTAAGCAAATTTTGACACTACTAATGTTTTGGTAGGGTAGTATTAAAGGTGAATGTGTTTGCATTGATGTTATTGGGAGACAATATATATAGGGTTAATTAGATATATGCCATTAAAAATTTGCCGGATTTGAAATATGCTATCAGTGTTCGCGTATTTGGAACCATACCATTGCAATTTTACAAATATTTAAGATATGCCACTACCAACCATTTATGAAAAAATTTGGACCAAATTACCCTTCTTTCCTTCTTTTTCTCCCCCTCCTTTCTTCCACAGCTCAGAGAACTGGTGGCGGCGGAGCGGCGGCAGCAGCGAGCGGAGCAAGCGGCTGCAGCGGTGGAGCGAGCGGCGCGGCGGCGGAGCGGCGGCAACAACGAGCGGAGCAATCGGCGGCAACGGCGAGCGGCGCGAGCGGCGGCGGTGGAGCGAGCGGCGGCGGCGAAGTGGCGCGAGCGGCGGCGGCGAAGCGACCGGCGGCGGCGGCGAGCGGCGCGAGCTGCGGCGGCGGTGGCGGAGCGGCGGCAACAGCGAGCAGCAGCGGCGGAGCGAGCGGCGGCGCAGTGAGCGGCAGCAGCGTGCGGCGAGCGGCGGCGGCGAAGTGGCGTGAGCGGCGGCGGCGAAGCGACCGACGGCAGCAGCGAGCGGCGCGAGCGGTGGCGGAGCGGCAGCAACAGCGAGCAGCAGCGGTGGAGCGAGCGGCGGCGGCGGAGCGGCGAGCGGCAGCGACAGCAACAGCGGCGGTGACGGCGCCAGAGTAGAAGCAGCGGGGAAAGAGCTAGAAGATGAGAGAAGAGGGAGAGAGGTAGAAGATGAGGGCATTTTCGTCCAATACATGCAAAATACGTATCTTAGCGGCACCACTAAGATTACAACAAATAGCAATGGCATCATTCCAAATACGTAAATAGTAATGGCATATTTCAAAACCGGCAAAATTTTCATGGCATGTATCTAATTAACCCATATATATATTACTGTGAATAGAGTTCTAGAATTATTGCCAATTTAAGCATGGGCATTACCAATCATTTGGCTTCAAATCAAACTAACACATTTACTATTTATAAGCTACATATGGGCACATTTTGACATTAATCCAAACAGGTATCAACAAGAGATTACGTATAATCTCTCCTTTAGAATTTGTTTTTG
This sequence comes from Oryza sativa Japonica Group, assembly GCF_034140825.1. Classification (NCBI taxonomy): domain Eukaryota; kingdom Viridiplantae; phylum Streptophyta; class Magnoliopsida; order Poales; family Poaceae; genus Oryza; species Oryza sativa. Next base: position 8,711,885 of record NC_089035.1, on the reverse strand, counting down.
GTTTAATAAGCTGAAAATAGGGAGTAAAAAAACTAATCTATCCAAGAGAGCTTAAATTTTATCTTAAAACACTAAAAATGGGTACATCAGTCACATTAGGTTTAGACCAAATCCACATAATTGTCACATAATCATAACCATATGGGACTATTCTTTTGCTAAAAAAACACTTCCTTGGTAGATGGTTCCATCGCTGTTGCGTTCAAAAAAGGCAAAGAAATCTTGTAGCCGTTGCACCCACCGAGGCACCGAGTCGCAAGACGGGGACTTCGTATTAATATGGAGAAAAGCGAAGGACCCATCCGAAAAAAAAACACAACCCGAAGACGAAAAAAAAAAAGTTTGAAAAAACTACGCCGAAACGGAACGCCCCAAAACTCCAAAACTAGCCGATCGAGCGAGCGCCAATCTCAAATCGAAATCCCGCTCTCTCTCTCTCTCTCTCTCTCCCCCCCCATTCCTCCGCCTCAAATCGCAAACCCTAGCCGTCGCCGTCGACGAGAGGTCGACGAGAAGTCGACGAGAAGAGGAGGAGGAGAAGCTGCTGCTGGTGGTGGTGGTGCTCCGCCATGAACAACTTCCACGTCTACGAGGCCATCGGCCGCGGCAAGCACTCGGTAACCCCCCTCTCCGCCTTCCTCTCCTCGTCTTCCCTGTGTTCCCCGCGCCCCCGGATCCGCTCGGATTGGGTGCAGATGGGTGAGATTTCTGATTTGTTTTTGGTGTTTTTTTTTTTTTGGGTGCGGTGGTCCGGAAGACGGTGTACAAGGGGCGGAAGAAGAAGAGCATCGAGTACTTCGCCGTCAAGAGCGTCGACAAGTCGCAGCGGTCCAAGGTCCTCAATGAGGTGAGCGCGGCGCCGTCGTCTCCCTGCTCTTTCATCAGTAGTAGCTGGTAGGCATGCGCCGCCGCGATTTTGGGTGGGGATATTTTGAATCGGAGGGCTTGGCTCCTGGCGGGCCTGGTTAATTTGGTCCGTGAAATGGTCCTTGGAGTGATTTGATCTGCGGGTGCCTATGGATTTCCCGGAAGCAAATCGTGATATGATATCCAAGATTGATTTGATAGTTTAAGTGACTGTTTTAGACTGTGTGGATACCGTGGCTTTCGTTAACCGCTGTTTTCTGGGCATGCAGAGTGCAGAGTTTCCTTGTAAGCTGATGTTGTTTAAATGGGCAGAATGTTACATTGTTCGTTATATAGTATCTTGATGTACTAGTGGATCGCTATTTATTTCCTGGGAAAAAGCACTTTACATGCTTAAGCTGGGATGCTGTTTAGATTTTGATTTCCTGATAATCGTGCGAAACAATCTATTTCTTATAGCCATTTCTAGAGAAGATGAAATGAGGCAACATAAGTTACATTTGGTGTGCTGTCAAATGTTATGTTATTTGGTCAGGAATGTACCTTCTCTTTGAGCAAAGCGCTTAAGGGTGAAGATCAGTAGTTTAGATAATATTTTCTGGATAGAAGATGAGCACATGTTCTAGTCTTCAATTAAAAAATAATCTTTTAGCTAGCATGGTAAGAAAAATAGTTAATGAGCCTGAGGAATGAGGATGTTTGCTTACTCCACTAATAGTACTTCTGAACTTTTCTTTGCAGGTCCGAATGCTTCATTCCTTAGATCATCCGAATGTTCTGAAATTTTACTCATGGTACGTTTCTAGGGGACTAGTGTTGTGGTGCAATAATGGCAAGCAGTTCACTTTTTAGAACAATAATGACAAGTATAGTCTGGCAGTTTGGTTGCAATCATCGTTATTGTTCCCTTAACATTGTACTACAAACCATACTTATGCCTGTACCTGTTGTACCAGGTACGAAACCTCAGCTCATTTTTGGTTAATACTGGAGTACTGCGTTGGTGGAGACCTAAAGGGCTTGCTTGAGCAGGTATCTCGCTTGTCAGTTTAAGCAGCATACCATTTTCTAGTTCAAAGCACGCTGTCAGCTGTTTACTTGTACAATAGCACACGTTTGTATTTGATTTGCATTTGCTTCATTTACAAATATTTCTCTCTCTCTCTCTCTCTGTGCATGCTGAGATGTCTTTTGTTTGCTCCTTAAGAAATTTTTTAAAAAAACATGTTCATTTTTTTTAGCTTATAGCTGGTACTCCTTCCATCCCAAAATATAACAACTTCTTCACCTACATTCTCTTCTTAACCAATCACAACCTTCCCCCATTTAATTTCTCTATTTACTTTCTTTTCTCAACCAATCACAGCCTCCCCTCCCCCTCAATCTTCATACGGGCTTAACCCTAAAACTTCTTATATTTTGGGATGGAGGTAGTAGAATGGAAGGAAAATTCATTGTCAAACTGACAGGTTAAAAACTTTTGCTTTGGCTGTCTATTTATGTACATGTCACATTTAAGTATGCTCTAATATGTACCCAAATTTTTAGTATTTTGTGTTAGTATATTTGCATATGAACATTTTACATTTCTTCAATGACCTGCAGGATAAGAAGCTGCCTGAAAATTCTATACATGACTTGGCTTATGATCTTGTGAAAGCTCTTCAGTAAAGTTTCTTTCCTTGTTTCATTATTTCTACTGTATGATGTGTGAAATCTTATTTGTCAAAACAATTTGGACTTTAGGTTCTTGCATTCACAAGGAATTATATATTGTGATCTGAAACCATCAAATGTTTTACTTGATGAATCTGGGTGCATGAAGGTACTTACTGGATCAAATAATTCATACAGTGAGGCAATAGCTTGTAACTAACGATATATATTTCTTTAATTTTCTAGCTGTGCGATTTTGGATTAGCAAGGCGTTTGAAAGACATAGAGAAGACCAATCCTGGAGATGTGAGCTTCCATTTTCCTTTTGTATCTCATTTCATTTCCTTGTGTTTCCATCTACATTTGATTATTTTCCCAGCTTAATTTCTCCTCGTGTAGGTGCCGCAACCTTTGAAGGGGACTCCATGTTATATGGCTCCTGAGTTGTTCCAAGAGGGAGGAGTGCATTCATATGCTTCAGATTTCTGGGCACTTGGTTGTGTATTGTATGAATGCTATTCAGGAAGGCCCCCTTTTGTGGCTAATGAATTTACCCAGCTAGTCAAATCTATAATTTCAGATCCTACACCACCTTTGCCTGATAACCCCTCAAGATCCTTTCAAAATCTGATCAATTGCTTACTCATGAAAGATCCTGCTGAAAGATTACAGTGGTCTGAACTATGCGAGCATCACTTTTGGAGGAGCAGAATGTCAATTATTCCTTTACCTCCTCAGCCTGCCTTTGACAACATGGTCGACCTTTCTGCTACACCATATTTAGTTGAGAGAAATGGTGATAAACCTTCTAGACAGTCCACACCACCCAAGCCCCGTGATGGCCTACGGAAGAAGGACGAAAATTCTGCTAAGGTGTTCACCCCTGTTAAGAATATGCTAAGTGGTAAGAAAAACAATGCAAAACCTTCCTGTAAGGCTGATGGATTGAAGGGTGTAAATATCCTCAGGATGTCTCGTGTAGCTAAGAGGAATTTGCAGAGAGAAAAAGACAAGGAGAACTACAGGCGACACCCTACAGAAGCTTCTGAGAATGATACAGAAGTTAAGATTGAAAACAATGATATGGAACTTGATTTTGGTGAAAATCCAGAAGGTGATGCACCTGATGACAATGATGGATCAGACAATCCTGGATCCGCAGAAGATGAAAAACTTTCCACTCAAGGCACTGATGGTAATGAAGAGAACTGCATGAGTAATCAGATGGATATGCTCACAGATGAAGGCCCAGTTAAGGCTGAAACCATGATAAAAACTGAACATAATTGTTCAGAAAATCTTGATGTGGTGGCCACTCCACCAAGTATTTGTATGAGGAAAGCACAACGAGCAAAGACAACTTCAGGTGCCGCAGCTGGTTCCGAGCCATCTGACATCTCTGCAGCATTCTGGCATCCAACAGATCTTGCTGTTAAACCAGTTATGCCTGGTAGGAAAGGAGATAAAGCTGTAGAGACAGTCCCTATGCTTCCGTTTGAAGCTCTTCCTGCTGTTGATTATATTAAGTTGCCACGGGAACAAATGAATGCATTCAATAGTCAGATACTTCAGAGTTTAAGTGGTACTTTTCAGGTTTCAGAGAAACAGAATATCATCAAATACCTGGAGATGTTAAGCATCAATTCTGATGCTGCAAATATAATCACAAATGGTCCAATTATGCTGTTGCTTATAAAAATGCTCCGTCTGTCAAAAACTTCAGTATTGCGTGTCCAAATTGCTTCACTTATGGGATTGTTGATACGCTACTCCACTATCCTTGATATAGAGCTGGCAAGTTCAGGGATTTTTAATGCACTATCAGATGGTCTAAGGGACAAGCATGATAAACTCAGGCGATTCTGTATGGCAACACTAGGAGAATTACTGTTCTACATTTCTACTCAATCTGATCAAGATACCAAAGAAATCAATGCCCAAGAATCCCCTTTGAAGGATAACAGGGCCACAGCTTCTTGGCAGGTCAGAAACTCAAAATGATGAGTATGTTATGTCTGCATGCTTAGTAATTTATCTGCATGTTGTTGGGTCATATGCTTAGGCTATCTTATATAGTAACCTGCAGTTAGAAGATCAATGGCAAGTTACTGGTGCTAGAAATATCTAAGAGCTTTTACTGATTCAATCTGATTCCTGCATGGAACGTAGGTGCCTTGCTCACTGTTTATGTTATGAAGTGGAAGCTCCTTTTGGCCTCTTATGTGTGGCGCTTGTTGGGAAGTGTTCTTCGTGGGAAGGGTCATTTGACCCTTTCTTTGTAAATATTTCTCTCTTCTCAATGGAATGACGCTTAGTTCTGCGTTTTAGAAAAAAAAAGAAGTGGAAGCTTCTTTCAGTTGAAAGTATATACTGCATTATTGAATTTTTCACATAACCACATAATCACACTGCCCACCTTCATAACTATTACTATAATATATGGACTAAATTATGTTTATATACATGCTCTTTTCTTTGATTTTGTGTCTATGCACATGTTTATTGTTAGTCAAACCTGTATGATTTTACAGAAAACCACATACCAATCCTGTTCAATGGCTAGCCTAATCAGGAGTGATTCAAATTACATCTATCCGTTAGTTTTAGTGATTGTATGTCCATGAATTGAGGGTGGATCTCTTTGTCAATTTCTGTTTCTGCAACTTGATAACCTTGCTCTCACCTATAGGTTGAACTTTGCCTCTCCAAAGGGCCTGATGAACTTAAGGGACATAATTCCATACCAATTTTCTTTCAAGTGTTTTAACCTGCTTTCCTTTTAATGACTATATTCTTGTATTTGTGGAACCATATATAGGTCAGCTATGTAATAGTGTTAATGAATTAATGAGACCTTTACTTTCATATCTTACTGGTCAAGTAGTATATATATCATATATATATACATACATGTGAGGAATCCTTTTATCTTGATTCACAACTATGACATTAATTATTGTGTTTTATTAATGATTTTACTTTGCAAGTTGTGCAGGTTCCAAGTTCTGTAATTGCGCTGGTGTCATCAATCTTGCGTAAAGGTGAAGATGATCTAGCCCAGCTTTATGCTTTACGAACCATTGATAACATCTGTAGCCAAGGGACAGATTGGACTTCACGTTTCGCTTCCCAAGATGTAATCAGTCACCTGTGCTACATCTATAGAGCAACTGGTAAGCAGGAGAATACAAGACTTATTGCAGGATCTTGTTTGGCACGCTTAGCTCGCTTCAGCTCATCTTGTATTCATTTAATACTGGAGAGGCTGGCCTTCAAGGATATCGCATGCACACTCATTAAAGGCAATTCACGTGAGCAGCAGATCAGTTTGAATCTTCTGAATTCAGCACTAGTTAACAGCCAAATCATACCAACCATGAACCGCTACATTCAGTCGTTAACAGAAGAGAAGCAGTTGGTTCCTGGACTCATCTCTCTTATTGAACAGGGAACTGATGTTCTGCGTGGCAAAACCCTTCTATTTGTTGCTCTTCTTTGCAAGAACAGTCGAAGATGGCTTCCTCATTTCTTTTGCAATGCAAAACTACTATCAGCAGTTGATAGATTGGGAAAGGAGAAGGAAGGCTTCATTCATCAATGCACAGAAGCATTTGTGCAGTTGGTTGCTTCATTGGTCCCAGGCATCCTTGACACTGTCTCTAGTGATATACAACAGGTTATGGGAGGCAAGCGTCATGGAGCTGCTACTGCTTTAACTGGACGAGCTCATCCAAAGAGCATAATTCATTTGTTTCCTGTTATCCTTCATCTTCTTGGGAGTGTTTCATTCAATCACAGAGTTGTGACGAGCCATGTATTGCTTCAGTTGGCAAATCTTATGAAAATTTTGGAAGCACCATTTCAGGTATGATCTAAGAACTTCACGCACGGTTATGCCATGATGAAAAAACATGACGACCACATTCATTTTGTAACTGCACTTAAGTGTCAAATCAATCCCATCCTTTGTTTTGATGCTGCGCTGTGGCTCTTGCCTTAACAGTTTTGCATTACTACTGTATTTTTTAACATATCTTGACCTTATCTGATTATTTACGTGTCTTATACATCCAGGCTCGGGATGATTTTCAAATGACACTATTGAGGGTTCTTGAGGCAGCCACGGAGGAGCCTTCTGTTATACTTAATGAACACAAAATATTCACAAGTCGAATCCTTCCAAGCTTATCCGTCTTGTACAAGGGCAATAAAGATGGTGATGCCAGATTCCTATGTTTAAAGATACTGTCCGATGTGATGATTGTGATCTTCAGTGACTCTTCATTGACGTCTAATGAGCAAACAGTATCTGACCTGGAAAAGATCTCTCAGAAGTATTTTCTCCCCATGTATCCATCATTTGCAGAGGATGAAGATCCAATACCTATATATGCCCAGAAACTTCTGGTAATGCTGATGGAGCATGATTATGTTAAGGTTTCTGATATTCTCAATGAAGCAACAGTATCCCGGTGCTTTGAATTTTTGCTAGGAGATTTGTCTAATGCAAATGTAAGTAATGTCAAGCTTTGCTTTGCATTGGCATCTGCTCCCGATATGGACACCGACATTCTTTCTCAGCTTCAAGTTGTCAGAAGAATAGGGAACCTGCTGGAGTTTGTGACTGCAAAAGATATGGATGATTTTCTAGAACCAACCTTGGAACTTTGCAGAGCATTCATTATCCGGGGCATCAGCAGTGACAAAATTGTGGCCCTTTCCAAAGAGCCCGCACTCCTTGTTGATAGTGCCTTCAGCATGAGCATTGCTGTCGATCAACAATCATGCGTCATGGATATATGCGACTTTGGTGGCAACATGGGCATTTTCCTCGACCTAGTTGGAAGTTCAGATCCACATATAAGCGATTTGGCATCAGACTGCTTGGTGCTGTTACTCAAAGCAGCACCTCGGGAGGCTACGGTGGGCTTGCTGACCAATCTTCCTAAACTGAGCGTTGTTCTGGACCTGCTGAAGCATGGCACCTGCCTAAGGCTGACTCGCCTGCTGTATTGCCTGGCCTTCTCCTGCAGGCAATATCTAGCGCAAGGAATGATCGTGTCGATATCTTTGTCAGCCTTGATGCGAGTAGAAGCACTCGTGTCGGCATTCAAGGGTTCACATGATGGCTGCCTTGCTGACGCCGCCTCATATTTGGGCGCTGAACTGCAGCGTTTACCTCGCTGTGGTTGAGCCGAAGTTTGGTCAGGTGCTGGCTTGGTTGGCATTGTGCAAGTGATGTTCATAGGGATCATAAGAGAGGGCCTCAGCCTTGTATTTCTTCACCGTTTCTTGCACCAAGCTATGATCATGGGTTCTCACCATCCGAAGTGATGACTGATGAACCATCCGATTGGCTGTGTGATCATTTATCTATATGCAACGTGGAGCTGCTGTTCTTTCAGTATACCATTTCTGGCCAAATCTGGAGAGGCAGCTTGTGGCCAAAACCCTTCCTGTATTTCCCCTGTGCCAATTTTGGTTGGCGTTTCATCGGTTTTCAGTTTCTCACCATGTAATGCTGTAGAGTTTCATAGCCCTTAAAATCATGTATATTTGTACACTCCCTTTTACTTTACCAAGCAACGGGGTGGAAATTTATTGTTATGAATGCCTGTAAAGCTCTGTGAATCTGTGAACCAACAGGACTATATTGGAGCATGGTGCTATCAACCTAGCTGCCGCTGTCTAATGGTCCCTTTTACTAGATAATTCCAGTGTTCTCGGTTAGGAAAATCTACGGTGATTATATAATCATCACTGGCCAACCTTTTCTCTTCTGAGTTTTGATCATACCATTTTTTTTCAGATGATTATTTACCTGGAATTGAACAATATGCTATGTGACCGTGACGTACATGATTCCTCTTTCTATAACACGACAATAATAATGTTCTAAGAACATAGCTAATGCATTTTTCCCCTCATCTCCCTTATCACGTTTGTGTAAAAGTTAGTACTAATAACAAAGTTAAGACAACAAAGATCAGACAAGAACTTGGCATTCATGTTTGAACCCTGTCCACCTCTTTTTGCCGTTCTGCATACGTGTGGTGTGTGGTGTGTGGAGCAGCAGAAGACGGCGACTCTGAAATCTGACCATATAATGCATCTTCCAGGTCTTTATTATATATGTGTATCTCAAGATCAAAGATGACGAGTGCACAGTTGAGTTGATCTCGTCTCCGTCCCAGAATATAACTTTTTGACATAGGCAGGTCTTTTCTCCCTCATTTGCACTGCATCTTCCACACATTTGTTTGTTTCCACAATTCGACTGATTTTTTTTCTTCACAAAACTGGTCCTTGAGAATGACCTGCCCCTGTGGTTACAAGAGTTGAATAGAATCAACTGAGAGCGACTTGTAGTAGAAAATATTTGTATTTTTAGTTGATTTAGTTTGAACCGGAGTGACAAATGGCCATTGAGAAAGATGAATAAAATCTAGGGAGAGCTTCTTTGTCCACGGTAGTTCAGTAACCGTGCCTAGTGAAATTTCGTCCACAATTTGACTCATAAATTAAGCCAGTGAAGTCCAGGCCGTGTATTTGGTATACAAACGTTGAGCCTTAATTTGGACTGATCACTTGACTAATCGTCCATTAACCACAGATTCTTATTGTATTATATCAGCAAGCTTGTGTTGGATCACGCGTGTCCATTAAATTAGTTTGTTAATCACGATTAATTAGCTATGGTAGGGATCGATCAAGATCAAACGCAGGGTATATGTTTGTTCAAGCGTGCTTTGCACCATATATTTTTGTAATATTACAACTCGATCTCATGTCATCTTTTTTTAGAGGATTTTTCTTTTTTACATTTTTTATGATGTCAACGGTGTGACATAATGAGGATTGTATACGCACATGCCACCGGATTTAATTTCTTCAAGCCGTTGTTGCAACTTGCCTATGTGCTATGAAATTTGTGATAATAATAATCGTACCACACCAACCTTTTTCTCCATAATAATACATGATAATTAATTAGCTACGTCCTTGTCAAATTGCTAGGGGAGTGATTTTTCTTGGTGATTTCATATGATCCATGAATACAAAAGAACAGTTATTTAGACAGGTGTAAATAAATAAAAGAGACGTGTGGTCCATGAGACTGACAGGTTACAAGTGGAAAGATCCACAAGAAATTTATTTTCTCCATTTCTCTAAATTTAATAAACAGCTGGAAAGATTTCCTCTCCAAAATTTTTTTTTTAAAAAAAACAGCTGGAAGTATGTTTAGATTTGTATCGAATCAAACACCAATCAACTTTTTTTTCTTGATGACTATATACTTGTACTTGTTATGTTCGGTGAACTGGCCTCTATCAAGAGTGATTTTGTCCATACACACACTAAAAAAAAAAAAAACTCTTTCAAAAGTATAAACTACCAACTACATATAATCTCCAATGAAATCTTCCCACTATCTAGGCTTGATATGTCAATGAACAGTTCCCACAATTCAGCCCGGAATTGAAATACCACCAAACTCGAGCAAAAACCAACCAAAACGCCGTACCATTTCGTCACACGGTTAGACCACAACCACTATGTGATCACACACCATAAAATATTAAAAATACACTAACCACGCATCACCTAACTGCAAAAAACGTGTTTTACTTTTGCTAATCACATAATTTTATTGCTAATCGAGATTACCAATTTAGTTAAAACTAACTGGACTTGGTTCTGGAAGTTGACCCAGAAAGAGAGACAGAAAGCATCCATTCTCTCACACACACCTCGATAAGTCGATATAAATAGAGTAAGATGATTAGTGTAGAGAGAGATCATTATTAGCATTCGATCTGCTTCTTCGCCATCGAAGTAATTAATCAAATCGGAGGAGATCATTAGCAAATTATCAGCTTGGGCTTCATGGGGAAGGTGTGCCTTCTCGTCATCGACGAGAACCTCTTCAATGGCATCCTCCTCGTCGCCATCGTCGTCATCATGTTCATGCTGCTCGCCGGCGGCGGCGCGCCGCCGCCGCGCCGCCGCGGCTTCTGCGTGTACTGACTGACCGGCCGGCGAGTGAAACCATGAACAACACTGCAGGTGCAGGTCGAGCTTGATTTCTAAGCTTTTAATTTGTGTTTTTTTTTTCTCCTTTTTTTTTCTTTTTCTTTTGTCCGTGCGATGAAGCTAGCTCGTGATTTCTTCTTCTTCATGTTTTCGGGAGTAATTAATTAACGTGTTCTTGTGTAGAAATATATGTGAAGGATTTTCTGTTTGATCAGGGCATGTCTTGGAGGAGTTTGCAGTTCATAACTTTTTTTTTTTGGTAAAAAAAAAAGTTGAGTTGTTGGTGGCAAGTGGCAACGGTGGTCTCTCTGTAGAATTGTTGTGTAATTTGTATCAATATATATTGTATATAGTAACAACGGATATTTATTTGAGATTCATTGCATCTTACAGGCTTATGGGTTAGTTACTTTGTATTGATTTCTTTGAATAATAGTGGTTTATGTGACCCAACTGTTAACGATAAAATTTGATTTTTTCCATCAACACCAACATAAACCACTTCTCCTTCTGTACCAAAATATAAACAATTTTAAATGAATGTGACACATCTACTGTGAATCTGGATAAATTTTATATCTATATCCGTAGTATTAGAATATGTCACATTTATCCGAAATCTTTTATAATTTGGGATGGATGGAGTATTATTGAATAACAGTTGTTTGTGTGATCTCCTAGAAGTAATACACGGTTCATGTGTTATTTTTTAAGAGCGGTTTTCTCTTGGTGCATAACGGTATAATGCATTTTGATGTGTTCCATAGAGCTGCTAGCTCTACAATGATCGTTTGGTGAAAAAGGTTTTGTCATTTGATGAATTTATAGCAAGTTTTCGTTCAAAAGAAAAGGAGAAGTTTCATAGCTAAGTCCGACCACAGATTTCCACATCGTTTTCACGAGCGAGCAATTGATTAAATTAATTAATGGGAAAATTTGAACCATGCCACATAAATTTTGCAAAATTTGATTAATTCGTGTAGTTTAACACTACCTCCATTTCTAAATATTTGATACCATTAACTTTTTAACACATGTTTGACTGCTCATCTTATTTAAATTTTTTTATAAAATATGTAAAACTATATGTATGCATATAAGTATATTTAACAATAAATCAAATGATAGGAAAATAATTAATAATTACTTAAATTTTTTGAATAAGACAAACGGTTAAACATATTTAAAAAAGTCAACGGCGTCAAATACTCCCTCCGTATTTTAATGTATGATGCCATTGACTTTTCAACCAACGTTTGACCATTCGTTTTATTTAAAATTTTTGTGCAAATATGAAAATATTTATGTCGTGCTTAAAGAATATTTAATAACGAATCAAGTCACAATAAAATAAATGATAATTACATAAATTTTTTAAATAAGACGAACGGTCAAACGTTGGACAAAAAGTCAACGGCGTCATTAAAATATAGAGGTAGTATTTAGAAACGGCGGGAGTATAATGTAATGACAGATTAAGCAAATTAAGAATCGTCCACTGCTCCGTCGTCAATCCACATGCGAAAAACCAGTGTTTTTACAGCGATTCCCTGACTAATTCACAGCCTCTGCTGGTTACACCTACCTTTTTTTTTCCTTTACTTTAATAGCTAAATGGTTTTGTGATAATTATTGGAGGCTACAAACAAATTCATTGACTATTATAAAGTTGAAAAAATTGATTTAAAACAGTTTGTAAAGGAATTTGTTTATAGAAAGTTTTTGCATGACAAGGATGAATAGCAACAGCTCTGAAACAAACACTGCAGAGGAACAGATCTCCTTCCACACTGCATGCCTGTTATGCAAAGCATCACCATTCAGCATCTCTCCTCATCTCTTTGTTTTTTTTTCACAAATCTATCACACATTTACCTGTGCTGCATGATGAGAACAGAGAATTGCAAGGGAGAGTTAACACCAAGAATCATCTGAAAAATGTATAAGCTGTAGCACTTATGGTACCAGCTCATGTACATGGATTCACAAGAGACATCCAACTACAGAAAAGAAATATATGTATGCTCTGCATCTGCCACTTCTGTTATGAGGGGGTTATTTACATGTACATATCCCCTCCTGCGACTTTAACCTATAGAAGCTAAATTATCTATATGATGAGAAATAAGAATCCATGTATGTAGTGAAACAAGTCTGGATGTAAATTTAGTAGACTTCACCGGTGAAATCTCCCAAGCGCTCACTCTGGTGTAGGTCCACAGAAGAACTCACTGATCATTATTATTCGCTATCGTCTTCTAACAGTTATTATTCGGTCCGCGGTTTCTTCAAAACGTATGCAATCTGTGGCATACCTTGTCAATTCTGTTCCTATGATCAAATGAAGCTAGCAGCGAGAAGCTTTTCGTTGATTACCGCATTTTGCTCGTCTTCTCTTGACGTCTCCAAGCCTCGACCCATACATTTGCCTCTGCAAGCGCACGCTCTCTATCAGCGCCGTTCGGGGTAACTCTGCCCCTTCCCGGTCGATGCGAACTGCTCCGGCAATTCTCCTTGACTTCTTGTACCATGTGATCCGTCCCGGCAAGCGGTGGCATATGAACTCCATGTTGACTGGGCAAGGAAGTGTCTTGGTTAATCTGATTATCCAGCACTCTTGGTACAGAAGGGCCAGGCAGGGTATGGCGAGCAGCAGTGTTCTGACTTTCATGTGTTTGTGATGCTAAATAAGAGAGAGCAACAGCAACCTCCCTAATGGAAGGGCGGTTCTTCGCTTTCTCCTGCAGACACATTGCTGCAATAGCCAAAGCCTGGAACAGACCCCTTTTCGGGAAGTGGCCGTGTAATGAGGGGTCCGCCATCTTTGGAAATTTCCTTTGGTCTTTGAACAATGGACGAGCCTGCAGACAAATAGAACATTTAACATTAAAAACATAATAGTATTCAAGGGATCAAATGATGAAAAAGGGACAGATCCAATTTAGTAGGACACCCAATAAGTTAGATGAACGGTCATTTAACTGGTACTGAGGGGGTATGTTAAGAAACAGATAAGATTCATTTCCTAGAACGAGGAAACTCCTGGACACACAAGATTGAGACATTTACTTCCTGTTCCATAGGCATTAGGATGCATACAGGGAGGTTAATTAATAATATAATTTACTTTGTTCTCAGAACATAGCTCACACTATATATTTGAAAAGGTGTACATAGCACCAGTACCCCCACCCTTGCACCGTTAATTAAATGTTACTAACTTCGACCAAATACCATTTTTGATCCTTATCCACACAGCACAATGTTGTTAATGATAGCTGTAGTATAAAAATTAATCACAGAAGAAAATGTATTGTAGCATTTTCTATAATTCCAGTACGCCATTATTGTTTCAATGTTGCCCTTTAAACAATACATCTTTTATCCTCATTTTGTTTTTCTTTGTGAAAATATGATCATTGTGACCTTTCGTAACATTCTGGTATTGATAGAAACATACCCATGCAACCAAGTCTTGTTCATCAGGTGGCCGATTGCTGTCAAGCGCTCTTCGTCCAGTAATTAGCTCAAGAAAGACCACACCAAAACTATAAATGTCAGATTTGATCGTAAGCTTTCCAGTCGAGAGGTACTCAGGAGCACAATAACCATGTGTCCCCATGACACGAGTTGTCACATGAGTCTTATCACCAACAGGACCAAGTTTAGCAAGTCCAAAGTCAGACAACTTTGCATTATACCCTTCGCCAAGAAGAATGTTTGACGGTTTAATATCCCGGTAAATAACTGCTGGAATGGCCTCATCATGCAGATACTCCAAACCAGCAGCTGCATCAGCAGCAATCTTCATCCGTGTTGTCCAATCTAGTGGTTCTTGGCCGGGTCTGAGATCTGTAAAAAGCATCGGCAGCAAATTTTTAACAGGGTATCCAGTAATAATACTTAAGGAAATTAAGTAGCTTACTGGAATGTAAAGAACAATTTAATTCTTTTTGAACCATGTGGTCTAATGGTAGAAACGGACATGAAGGGTGATAAACAGCGACATGCTGAATCTATCTCTTTATTATTGAATATACACTGCAGGGTCCTCTCGTCAAACCAAAAAAAAAAAAGTGGTTATGGATGGTTATGAAAAGTTATGCCCTCGAATCCTCACTGAATTCTAGACAGATCTGCCTAAAGTTGAACATTCCATGCTAGCTTTAGCTTTTGATCAGATGCATAAGACAATGGAAACAAAACTAATCTGGATCCTAGACAGGTCTACCAAAATACTGGATAATAATTTTCAATGCCAAAAACAATAGCACCTTCATCATACATAATAAAAAGGTCAAATGATGTTTTAGCAAGGCATAGTAATAGCCATTTGAAGGTAAAAGGTTGCGATGTTTATCATTTAAAGGAATTACTTCAAGCCATCTTCAGATACAACAGATTATAATAGAAATTCAAATTTAGAAAATATGATGGATGGAACATTGAAGAAAACCAATTGTTTTCTTTGCCAAGATAGAATGCAGAAAACACACTTCGAATTCAGGGAAATCCAAAAGTACAGAAGTTGTGAACTCTTTCTATATTGAAGTTATTATGTACTATCAGCTACTGATCTTTAAAATGCTGAAAGAGGTGCCAAATTATCAGCTCTTTATTTTTTTTTATTTCTTCTCACCTAGAAGACAGTTCTTTTCACCATGTTCAAGTGGTTAGATGTGCTTTAAATCACGATGATGTAACAATGAAAAATATAAAATGTTTTCTAACACAACTACAGATTCTTAGGGAACTTTCAGGTTTTTCTAGGAGCTAACAGAGGATATTATACAATTTCCAATAAAATACTAACCGTGAAGGCGGTCTTCTAGTGATCCCAATGGCATATATTCATAAATAAGCAGGCGCTGATCTCCATCCACACAGTAACCAAACAACTTGACTAAATTAGGATGATGCAAGAGACTGAGCATGAGAACCTCCACAAGGAATTCTCTGTTTCCCTGAAGCCCATTTAGATCAAGCTGTTTAACTGCAACAACCTGCGATGCAGCAAATGCTGGAACCAAATTAGAAATTTATACAAAGGGTATATAGCATAACAATACTTTCTGTTAACATCAATAGTCTAAGCATTCCCATCAATTTTGACCAAAGGAACAGTTTCTTTTATCAATATCACAAAGTATTCAAAGCAGTGTTGTTGAAAAAGCTTGTTTCATGCTCGCGGCATAGCTTGGGACTCGAAGTGCATAAGGAGTTGGGTGCTTGAGTAGAAAATACAAACCTGTCTATCATTGAGAAATGCTTTATACACACTGCCGAATCCTCCTCGGCCCAAAAGGCACTCCGTGCTGAAGTTGTTGGTAGCATCAGCAAGCTCGCGCAAAGTGAAGATCGTTGCTTCACCATGCCCCTTATTTCGCCGAATTCCAACCATATCTATCGACCCTTCAGTCTTCAGTGGGCAACTCTCTGACGACTTTGAATATTCCACTGTTATTGAGAAATTTCAAGGGAAGAAAAGAACACGTCCACTGTTAATGAAGATAGACTCGATACATCCTGAAAGAGAAACAGAGTTGGAAATCGAAAACAAGAATAGTAGAAAATTAGCGATTTTCTTCGAGTCCACCCAGACTGTTTCCTTTTCTACCACAGTGTTCGTCTTCTTCATAATTTTAATTCCGCTTAAACTAATTCATGTTCTTTCTATCCTCTTCTCCCGGTGAAATTACGCACTCCAAAGTCCAAACTTACAAACAAACTTCTAATTTTGGATCCTCTCGTGTGACTTCAGATGAATTGCACAAATAATTGCTCCCACCACAAACCAAAAGGGGAAATGAGCAAACAATTGAAAAATCCTGATGGTTGACTACAATAAGTCTAGTATCTAAATAAAAAATTAAATTAATGTACAACCCCAGCCTGAATCATCCCGAACCCAACAGCACAATCATTAAGATCAATAGATCACAAATAACTCGATTCTTTTTTCCTTCCACTGCATGAAAGAAAAGCCCCTCTTATACCTGAGAGCATATTTAGCTCCACAAGAACTGCTACAAGTGACACTAACCAATCAGCACCAAACATTTCTACTCCAATTTTTAAGCAAGATTGCAAGAACATAAGAACGAATTCCAACAAAAAGAATAATTAAATCCACCTGAGCTGACTCTCTGGCCGCTTCTTGGTTCCTCATCCTCATCTCTCACCTCTTGAGGACATGGGAACAAGCACGCCAAGAAGCCCATCGCATAAATCAGGCTCAAAAAGCTCCACTAAAGACGGATCAAAAAGACAGAAAATCTCCGATTTTTAGCCGCCCCAGCAGGAGATTTCATTCCGCATAGGGACATCGAAGGTCGCAGCAACCATCAAGAGGAGAACAAAAAATCGATTTTTTTGTTAGGACAGTCAAGGAGGAGGAGGAGAAGAAAGAAGAAGCTGAAGGAGGATGGATAGGAATGGGGTGGTGGATTGCGGCCAAACCAAAAAGTCTCCACCCGCAATAGAATTGAAAAAAGAAATCAAAGAGTGGCCAAAAGGAAAAGAAAAAACAGTGGGGATCAGACAAAGTCAGGATCGATGGGGATGTTGGGAGAAAATTATTAGGACAGTACCTGGTTAATTGAGAATTAAATTAGGGGTCTAATTTAATTCAGGTGAGAATTGCATTCACATCCCTGGATAAACTGGCTATTTCTAATTTTGACTGAACCTCTTGGAGGCCACTCTTGATCTTACAAACTTGACTAGCTAACAACCTGTTTTGGTTGGGCCTGTGCCTATGTGGTTTATGGACATGACAAAAAAGTAGGGTGAGGCAGAAATAAAGCCACATGGCTTAATCACTTAAAAAGCAATGAAGCGTCCACATTTTGAATCAATTGATAAAGTATTGGTGAAGCTAGAGAAATCTCGCATGCTAGCGATAGGTTGTTTGTCTTCTACAAACTGGTAGAAAGGAAAGTGTTTCTCCGATCTAAGATGTACGATAATACATCGAGACAAAAACACGCCAACATCTATGTATGAGCGGATAAACGTTAATATATCGAAAAATATATGTATATTTCATAAAATTTGAGAATCATCTCACTTTACAATTTCGTCATTTTATCCCATATAAACTAAAGACCCCTTTCACCATCATTGGTCTATCTGAATTCATTTGGATGTGTACCCTTTCGTCTATTTTAAGGATGCAGATATCACTGAACTTACTTTCCAGGGGCAAACCGGAATTTAAGAGTTTCTCGTGTGCAAGACAATAAATGTGCGGTCGTTCCCATCAGTGCCGTAATTACCATTTTCTAGAACGATTTCACATCACGCATGGTCTCAAAAGCTTATTTGGTCAAAGTGTATGATTTGTTTTTCTAATCAGAGATGAAGAAAAAAGAGAGGGTGATTTGTCCGATAGACGACTACAATGACGCTGACACGTCAAGGTGATAACAAAGTAACATGATGGAGATTAAGGGATAATCTGAGACTGAGCAATCCATCTCAATATACGATTGACCAAACAAAGTAACAAACCATCATGAGTTCATGACCTACTTTTTTTCTAATATAACTAACTACTCTCTCCGTCCTCTAATATAAGAGATTTTAACATTTTACTTACTCTGTTTGACCATTCATCTTATTAAAAAAATTTAAAATTATTATTTATTTTATTTGTGACTTACTTTATTATCTAAAGTACTTTAAGCACAACTTTTCGTTTTTTATATTTGCACAAATTTTTGAATAAGATGGGTGGTCAAACGTTATAAGAAAATAGTGAATGTCCCTTGTATTAGGGGACGGAGGTAGTATTTAACTGGAGACTAATATCGCCTAATACAATATGAACGGATAGTTGTAATTTTGTTACAGAGATAATAGAAAATATATTATAATACTGTCTAAAATAAATTAAAATTCATGTTGTGCAATGTGTTATCAATCCTCTTGCACAACATGAATTTGCTTGTTTTATACGTAGCTATGTAATTAGCTTGTTTTCTAATGATAAAAAGTTCAACTAAGTTTTAAGATTAACAAGAGGTGGGGTGACAAATTCACTAATACCTTCTCTTTTAATGAGTATAGATTGTGCCGGAATGTTTCCTTTACTAGACAAACACTGGTAAACCATTTTGAAATTAGTTAAGCTCTATTCTACTGCCAAGGTAAAATTGGAATATATTGGCCGCCCGGTTTGAAGTATCGAAGTTTTTGTCTCGGTCATACGAGATTGTACTGTCTTTAACGAGGTTTATGTTGGGCGAAAAAATATGTCTCAAGTAAGATAAATTCCCAAATTAAACGAATTTAACACTCCCGTATATGAAAAGATATAAAGTAATTTGATATGGTAAAATTATCCAAATTACACACTTTGGAAGACAATATAATAAAGAGTAAATTACACATTACACCAACTAAAGTGTATCTTATTTCACTTTGCACCAGGTTTAATATATACTCACTTTACACCAGAGTATATTGAAATAACTCTCACTTTGCACTTTACACTAGGTGTTGTATCATAAATCTTGTAAAATATGATTAAAAATTATTAAATAAACTTTTTAATTTAGACTATGTTTGATGAGGATTCATTCAAAAAATTTATGAAATGTCATGAAAATCCTATATATTTGATGATGTAGTTAAGTGAAACCTAAATCAGTGAACCCTGGTGTAAAGTAAAAATATGTGTTAAACTTAGTGCAAAGTGAAACAATGTACACTTTATCATGCGTAAAGTGCAATTTTTATTTACTTTCCACTTTGACCACCTTTTAATATGGAATAGATATAAATAAACTCTTATAAAATCTTAAAATTTATCGTACGAATCTGATGTAAAGAAAGGGAATCGAAATTTTTTTTTCTTACAAGTCACGACCGTGCCAACGGAGCCGTTAATCAATAAGATCCGTGACGATGAGTCGATGAAGCACGAACAACAACAACAAGTCGCTGTGTCCCTTAGAACGATATCATACTACCTCCGTTTCAAAATATTCGACACCGTTAATTTTTTAGCACATCTTTAACCGTTTGTCTTTCAAAAAAAATTTGTGAAATATGTAAAACTATACGTGCACATGAAAATATATTTAACAATAAATCAAATTTTATGAAAAGAATAAATAATTACTTAAATTTTTTTAATAAGACGAATGATCAGCCAAACATTTTGAAATGGAGGGAGTACTTCATACCACTGATGATCATCACGTCTCGATTCACCGAGGCACGACGATAGCCAACGATATCCATTTGCTCTCGACGAGAGTGAGCAGCTAGCTCGCTAGCAGCCGGCAAAATCAACGGCGGCGGCGGCGGCGGCGGAGCTAGCAGACGACGAGCAGAAGCAGCTGCGGCTGCGGCTGCGGAAGAGGGTGGCATATGGAGTGGCTTCTGCTCTCTCCACCGTCGCCAATGCAAACCACCAACATGAGGAGGAGGATGAACAGAAGGGGGGATTTTATAAGGGTTTTGATTGATGGCGGGAGTCTCAGATCGAACCAATCATTCATCGAAATCTATCTCGATCCCCAACAAACTCGCGAATAATCCTACCGACCTCCGCGAAATTAACCCCTTTTAATTTGCGCGCGGCCGCGGCGTCTTAAACTTAGCCCATTACAAACTCCAATTTATCTAATAGCCAATTTATACAATAGTTGCTTACTATACTATTAATATATGGTCCCACATGTCATATACACACTGCGTTTTAGAGTCCGTGCTGCAACTGGCTACAGATCTGTAGCCCGCTGCTCTTCTCTTTCATCTTTTATCTTATTAAAATATATTTATAGCTGGCTAATAGCCTGCTATTGTACCTGCTCTTATCCCTTGCATGGATGATGGACGAGCAGTCAATCACCCTTCATGCGAAAAAGCTAATCGTTCCCCCTCACTCCGGGGGTGTCTCCCCGGTCATCTCCGGAAGGGAGGGGGCGGCGCCTCGGATCATAATCCTCTACACTTGAAGAAGTCAAGTGACTTTATTATTAACATGTGGTCCCAAAGTCACCATGCATTTGATTGCAGAGGATCTCAATCTGTTGCCTCCTTGCATATGGTCTTTTTTCATTTCTAGTTTATTTTTGGTTTATTTTTCTTTTTTTTAATATGTGCATCACTATCTCTATCTCTATCTCTATCTCTACTACTTAAAAAATTAAAAAGGTTTCCGAGGTTTATGTCGTCAATCTAAATTTTTTTAAAAAAAGAGCGAAAAAAAGAAGCATGATTGTATGGTAAAAAGGGAAGAAAAAAACGCAAAAAAAAGTCTGATTCCCTCCCCGTGTAGTGCGCACGATTTTTTTTTTCCAATTCCTCCCAGATCGCTCCACAATTTCCAATTCTCTTCCTATATTAGTTTAGGTCCATATCACGTTTAGCCCCACTACGCTCAGATCAAGCCCACTCAGCTCAGATCTTAATCCGAACATCACAAGAACACTGAACACCCCATATTACATCCAAGCCGAACACCACAAGAACGTTACATACATTCTATATATATATATATATATATATATATATATATATATATATATATATATATATATAGACACACAACCAAAATATGTAGTCGGCGGTGTGCATCGTCTTCCCCGAGAACGTCTCCATCGATCCCGGTCATGGGGACCACCTGCTCATCGTTCTCACTGGCGGCGGCGGTACCTCGCCACATACCGCTCTAAGTTACTTACTGGTGGCAAGGTCGACGGCGTCGAACCGCACCTCCCGGACCTTGCGGCGGAGGCGGGAGCGGACACCATCACCCGTGCGGTACTGCTTGGGGAGGTGGACACGGAGGCGGTCGTAGGCGCGGCGCCACCACAGCGAGCCGACACAACCGTCACGGTCCAGGCAGCTGCGCCACGCTGGCGCCCACGACGATCGCCTCCTCGTCGTGCTCGTCTATGTCTACCACCTCCTCCATGCATGACTGTTGTCGCCGCTGTTGCAATTGCCACGCGCGCCTCTTGAGGAGGAGCAGCTGCAGAGAGATAGTAGTACTACCTCGTACTGGTACGACACTTGATAAGGTAGGAGTAAATTAGCGGTGAACTACATGATGGGGGGATTTTTTTTTTTGGAGAATTACACAGTACAACGTAGACACTCACAACATACGCGCACTCACCCCTATGAACGTACGCACGTAAACCCTACCCCTATGAGCATCTTCGAAGACTGGGCCAGCAAATCATCCTGGAGATTGATGAAGTCACCGTAGGCCGACACTTGATAAGGTTGGAGTAAAATAGCGGTGAACTACATGATGGGGGGATTTTTTTTTTGAGAATTATACAATACAACGCAGACACTCACAACATACGCGCACTCACCCCTATGAACGCACGCACGCAAACGCTACCCCTATGAGCATCTTTGAATACTGGGTCGGCAAATCCATCCTGGAGATTAACGAAGTCATCATAGGCGCCTCGCTGTCGACGGGTACATCGCCTACCATTGAAAGCACAAAGCCGTTAAATCCTGAAAAATTTGCTCCCATGTGGAGTTGAACCCAAGACCTATGGTGTTACTGAGACTCTTATAACCACTAGGCTATAGGCCCTTTCTCACATGATGGGGGGATTTAGTCCAAGCATCTGTGGTGGTGTCTATTTAAGATTTGAGGAGCGGATGTTGTTATTCTGTATTTTTTATAAACCATTTAGCAGTTTAAAAAAGTATGTAAACGAAAACTGAGATAAAATTTGTCTTAATTAGATTAGAAAAGAACGAGACGTTAATTGATGCATTGCATATAAACTTCAACCTTAACCTAACCTTATCTCTCCTGTACCCAGTACACTAGTTCGTCCGTTTCACGGATGTTTTGCCCTGTATGCTTCACTCCACATCACTCTCGCTACAAAAGACCATTCCGGGGGAGCTTGTCCCAGCTGCAGCTTTTCTCAAAAGCTGCTTCTGTTAGAAGCTGTCCCAAACAGTCTATAGCTTTTGAGAATCTGTAGTTACATATTCTGAAGAATAAATTAAGAAGCCAGAAACTGGAGAAGCTGGGTTTCAGAGTTTTTCCATATTTTCAGAAACAGCCGCGTGTTAGAATCTAAAAACTAGGTCAACCAAGCCCTCCATATCTCGCGGCTTGACAAGAAGCATGCCAACTGATCAGCCATGTGTACTACTCGATGCCTTTGCTTCCCAAGCTCTCTTTGTCGCGTCGTCCATCAGAGTTTTGTGATCGAGTCTGGAGATATAAGGTGAGCTGATTTGTTTTAATTTGGACATCAGGGTTATTTTTTTCTCTCGAAGCAACATTTATGGACTTCAAGATTAATAGTAAAAGAGTGAAAATGTTGTATAGAAGATTAGAAGTATTTTCCTTGACAAACCAACGGTGTAATCCACGGATGCCATCAGTATGTATTAGTAGTCAAAGTATTCGAATTAGTATACTTTGTTGCGAGATATGTATATGTTTAAATAATGTGAAAATGATGTAGATATAATGATTTGATATTACTTGCATATTGAGTTCTAGAAATACAATAAAATTGTAAATGATATATTATGTTTACATGATATTTAAAATATTGTAGATAATAATTGCTAGTGGGTTTATGTGGTACACTTGCATGTTAAACTTTTAAGAGTCAATAAATATCAACTTTATAGTATTATATGATTCATGCAACTAGCTTGGGGCTATATGAAGAGTATAGTCAGCGAGGAACATTATCGGCCTTATAAATCGACCACCTGGAAACCACTTGATAAAATTAATTAAGCTCATACTCTCTCTGTTCTACGAGATAAAATATTTTACTCTTCTATTTTATCCTAAAATATAAGATATTTTATTCCTCAATTTCTAACTTTTCTACTATTTATTCCCTATCTACTAACTTTTGTAGTTATATTCCTATAACTATCACTTTTGTATCACGACTTTGCTACTTCCTTAATTTTGGAAAAAGAAAAGGTTTAATCCCTTGTGTGGTTATGGGATGGATGAAGTAAATTCAATTGTTTGATAAATTTTGATCAAATTTGATTGGCAGCCAGTTAGTTATGGAGGTTATGGATGAAACTGCTAGGCAACAATGGGTCATTTTGGATCAATGCTAAAACGTGTCATACCAATTGTTTTGGTAGTTTGAGCAGTAAATACGATGGTTTGGTTTGATGCCAAATGATGGGTAATGCACATGCTCAGTTTGAAACAATTCTAGAACTTTCTTTGCTATTATATAAATTTTGGCTTCCAATTAATATCAATTCGAACAAATTCATTTATAATACTCTAGAGTTATTTTGGTGGGCTACTAAACCAAACAAACTTTATATATATAGGGAATAATTAACTATTTGCCGCTCTTACAAGTGATAATTAAGGATTTGCCACTAGGCACACATGTCATAGATTGCGAGTGGTAAATCTTTAATTGCCACATTTCAAAGTGGCAAAAAGTTAAATACCCCGATATATAGCGTTGTGTTGATTTTTAAGACTCTACTGAGGATCAATGAGGCTTCCCTTGAAGCATATGATTTTTTGGAAAAACTTAGGAGGAGCTAAAATATTTCCTGTCAAAATCTTATAAGATTCATGCGTTCCAAGGAGCCCTAAATTTGGCCATGGAAACACATGAATTATCAAACAAAAAAAGGTAACAGTATTTGCTCAAGAGAAAGATATAACACATATTGGCGTGAAGTGAGTATAACTTAATTGGTTAGTTTCTTCGTGGTGCAATCTATCCACCCGGGTTTTTATAGGGATAGGTGACTTCGTGAATCTCAAGATATACTTATACAATCTTCAAAGGTGCTCAAAGGGATAGAGTGATTGCGTGCACATTTATATGAGCATCTGTTGTTTTAAAAAAAATGCAACACCACCTAGTCAACCCTTTGCTAAGGTGTGGCCAAGATCTATTGTTCACACCTTAGGCAAGGTAAGGGGAAAAATTAAATATGGCGAGTGGAGTCTGTGGCTAGGTAAGAAGAAAAAATATAAGGTGGTGTTTGGATACAGGGACTTAATTTTAGTCTCTATATTTAGACACTAATTTAAAGTATTAAATATAGACTACTTACAAAACTAATTACATAAATGAAAGCTAATTTGCAAGACAAATTTTTTAAGCCTAATTAATCCATAATTAGAGAATGTTTACTGTAGCATCACATAGGCTAATCATGGATTAATTAGGCTCAATAGATTTATCTCGCGAATTAGTCTAAGATTATGTATGAGTTTTTATTAATAGTCTACGTTTAATATTTATAATTAGTGTCTAAACATCCGATGTGATAGGGACTTAAAAGTTTTAGTCCCATCTAAACAGGGTCAAATGTGATGAGCGTAGTCTGTGACTAAAAACCAATTGACTATGTTTGGGTAAAATGTGGCATTTTTTGGTTTTCTTTTAGGTGTTTAATGTAGCTTTGGGGAATGATTTTGAGGTGTTTTTAGTGTTTGTAATATTATGGTGTTTAAAGTGAGAACTTTTTCTTGGGTCATGTGTATCTCTTGCCTTTGTTTAGAAAAAAATGTGGCACTTAATTAAGAAAACAACCCTGTAAACAGATGGCCTGGCACGTTAAAGCGCTGAGCTGTTCAGCGTGCAGTGGCCGTGGCCCATGGCAGCTCAGCTTGATTATATTCCAATTAGGCCCAAAACTGTGGCATTTGGGCTAGGCAAAATTTGCTACAGGACACGCAAAAAACGTGTAATTAGCTGGAAGACACCGCGAAAACGTGATACGGCTAACGGACACTACAAAAATTGTGTAATTAGCTATAGGACACTTGTCGTATTATTTTATTATTTTCGGATCAAAAGAGGTGAGATATTTTTCTAAATGCCCAGATTGCCCCTTCTCTTTCCTTGGTTTTCTCCTTCGCCGGGATCGCGCGCAGTGGGGTGAGGTTGGCGAGGTCGGCACAAGAGGACGCCTGTGCATGCTCCGACTTGCAAATCAGAGACCAGATCGAGCCCCTGACCGGCTGCAGCTGCCTCCTGGCTGCCTGCTCAAGCTCTCAAGCCTGAAGTCTGAAGGAGCTCGCCATTGCTGCCTGCTCAAGCTCTCAAGTCTGAATTGAAGGAGCTAGCTAGCCATCTTCTTGCTGGTGGAGCGAGCTCGCCGGCGCATGCTTGGCTGCTGCTAGCTGCTAGCTGGCCGGTCTTCCTCTTGTCCGGCGAGATGGAGGTGGGCGCCGTGAGCTGCTACCGGAGAGGGAGTTGGCGGCGATGCGCCGCTGCTCTCGCCCTCGCCGTAGTCGTCGTCTTCGCCGCGGACACTCAGCGCCTTCGCCGAGAACACCGAGCGCCTTCTCGCCCTGCCGCCCCGCTGCCGCCGAGCTCATGCCCGCCCACTCGCGCCGAGCTCGCCGACGCCTCCCCCCACCCGCGCGGCAGCGGTCGGCGACCCCTCCCCCCGGGTGCCTGCTCTAGGCCCGTCGACCTCGCCGTCGTCGTCAGCGGCCCCGCCGGCCTCGCCGTTGCGCTGCGCATCGCCGAGGCGGGCCTCTCCGTCTGCCGCCCCGCTGCCGCCATCAAGCTCGCGCCTGCGCCGACCTCGTCCCATCGCGCGGGTTCCCGGTGACCTCGCCGACCTCGTCCCATCACGCAGGTTCCCGGCGTAGGAGAAAAGGAAGGAAAGAGAAAGGGCAATCTAGACATTCAGAAAAATATATCACTTGTTTTGACTCGGAAATAATAAAATAATGCGACCAGTGTCCTATAGCCAATTACACAAATTTTGTAGTGTCCATCAGCCGTGTCACGTTTTCGCGGTGTCTCCCAGCTAATTACACGTTTTTTGCGTGTCCTGTAGCAAATTTTGCCTTTGGGCTACTACAGGAAGTACACTACAGTGCTCCAGTACCTGGTACTACCCTAGCCTTTAGCCCTGTTTAGATCCTCCAAAATAGCAAAAATTTTGCCATTTTGAAGTACATTTTGTCATTTTGGATCTAAACACTAGTATTAAAACTTGGCAATTTGACATTTGGCATTTGCTAGTCCATAGTAGCAAATTGTGCCAAAAAAATGCTTTGGGACCACTCCCTATCTCTTTCTCTCTCTCACTTTAGTGCTAGAATGGCAAAAATTTAAAATACATCTAAACACCAACTAATACTTTTACAATAATAAAACTTTTACCATTTACCATTTGCCATTTCAAATGGATCTAAACATGCCCTTTGCTGCCTTTGCTGCAAACTGCACTACTGCAGTGCAGGCTGTGGCTGTGCACCGTGCAGTGCCCTGCTCTCTCTCTCTCACCCTTTTCTGTTGGTCCTCTTGTCCTTTTGCCTTTTTTTTCCAGGGGGAGGACAATGTGGCGTAGTACGGCCTCTCGCCACCTGCCCAATCAATTCTGTCTGAACCGGATCTAGCGTGCAATCAAGGGAAAAAGAAATGGATTTACATTTATAAATGATACTACCGCAGTTTTTCTTATATACGACACCGTTAATTTTTCATATAATTGTTTAAATATTCGTCTTACTCGTCTTATTAAAACTTCAGTATAAATATGAAAAATATAGGTTAAGGTTATAGTTTCTTTGATGATAAAATAAGTTAACAATAAGTAAATAATATTTTATATTTTTAATAAGATGAATAGATAAATGTCACATCAAAAATTGACATCAATATTACAAAACCGATAAGCATTCAGTGAAACTATGGTCCTATACTCCTGTCGTGTCTTTAAGACAAAATACAGTATGTTTTTTCCGTTTTCCATCACGCCCGGTACTCCATATTTAGCCGTACTCTGCGAGATAATAACGGTTGTTAGTTTAATATTTCAAAAGATACCATATATATATCCATATTTCGTTTTTTCCCCAATGTGAACTTGTGAAGACTACCACGCTTCTAGAAGGTTTGCCTGTATATTATGAGAAAAAAATTATGTTGTCCAGATACTTAGACATTGAAAAAATTTTCAGTTTAAAGTCAAGCTTGTTTGAATTTAACTAACTTTATATAAAAAAATTGCAATACGTAGAACACCGAATTGATTTCACTAAATATATTTTTTAATATATTCATTTTATGTTGAAATGCTGCTACATTTTCATAAAAACTTGGACAAACGTGGATAAATTAAACTTATGATAGATAAATTAAAGAGAATCTTATAATATAAAATGGAGGGAGAGGTAATTCTTCCACTTCTTACTTAGGGCCCCTTTGAATCGCGGGATTGAAAAAAACATAGGATTTTGATAGGAATGTAAGTGTAAAACAAAGAATTGCAAAACGCAGGAAAAACACAGAAATGACTGTTTGATTGAACCGCAGGAAAAACACAGGAATTGGATGAGAGAGATAGACTCAAAGGAAAGTTACCAAGAGGTTGAAGCTCTTGCTAAATTTCCTCTAAAACCTCTATAGGATTGTCCATTCCATAAGAATTTCAAAGAATTAGATATGACTTAATCCTTTGTTTCAAAGGGCTTCATAGAAAATTTTCCTATATGATTAAAATCCTCCAAAATTCCTATATTTTTCCTCCAATTCAAAAGGGCTCACTCCAATCGCACACCCCCATTTAATTAAGCTGCATTCGCTACTACGGATTTGGAACCCTCACTTCAGCACGTAAAACGGAACAATAAATTAGCGTATAATTAATTAAATATTAGCTTAAAAAACTTTGGAAATGGATCAAATATAATTTAGGAAACGTACGTGTAAAAACGGAAGATAGAAGTTAGCTAGGGAAATGTTCGAAAGAAGACAAACTTACTCTCTATACTCTTCCATGCAGGCTTAGGGCATGTACAATGGTCTTTATTAGCGGTCTCTCTTTATTATCATGCAAGCATATTTGGTGACGTGGAAGAGAGAGGGAGAAGGAAAAAGAAAGATGGTTGCTACGCATGACAACAGCATAGAGTCGACTCTTAGTATTTATTAGGAAATTTTTCGTTGCATTGAGTCTAATAAAGGAAAGATCACTAGTAAGAAAGTATTTTAGTGCATTAATGTTAGAGACAGTATTGTCTTAATTATTGTAACGTAATAGCCTCTAATTAACGTAGAGACCATACCGGTCTCTACCTTTGTACTTGCCCTTAGATGGTGCTACCACTAACCCGTTGTCTCATTAACTGTTCACTGTTGGCCACGCGACCGTTCCATCTATGTAGCCCTCTCCCCCTCGAAACAGTCCTCCCACAATCTATAGTTCTATCCCAATATATAATTTGTTATAGCATTCATTCGATTTTTCTAAATCGAACAAAAAAGAAGTCCGAAGAAACCCCGGAGATCAATGACCGTAACAAAAGAAACAAATATCACTCACCGGCCTAAATAACACTCCAATGCATGCCTCTTTAGATCAAATCGAAGCCAACACACTTAGAAAAAACATTTTTCCTGATATGGGGGTCTTTTTTTTCACAGGCGAACATGACCCTTGGAACCAAATAATCGCCTATAAAAATATAAATCGGGGTGAAGTTCGCTATCCACCTGCGAAAATAGATTTTCGCAGACGGACCACTTAAGCGGCACCTGCGAAAATCATTTTCGCAAACGGACCACCTATTTTCGCAGGCGAACCTTATGTGGTCCGCCTGCAAAAATGGTACCTACCAAAAAAAAACTTTGATACTTATCTACTCCAACCCCCTCCCCACCACTCATTTCCCTCAACACTAATCTTCTCAACTCTCTCTCTCTCTCCCTCCACCGGCTTCTCAGCTCTCTCCCCCTCCCCTCCCCTCCCCTCCATCCCTCCACCGGTGGCGCAGACACGGTGGCGGCGTGGACGGCGACGTCGGCGGCTCCCGTTGCGGCGGCGACGTCGGCGGCTCCCGTTGCGGCGGCGACGTCGGCGGCTCCTGTTGCAGCGGCGACGGCTCCCCTCCCCTCCCCTCCCAGATCCGGCCGGAGGGAGGCCGGGGGAGGGCGGCGGCGGCGTGGACGACGACGTTGGCAGCTCCCCTCCCCTCTCCTCCCAGATCCGGCCAGAGGGAGGCCGGGGGAGGGCGGCTGCGACGAGGCGCGCGCGTGGACGGCGACGTCAGCGGCTCCCCTCTCCTCCCCTCCCAGATCCGGCCGGAGGGAGGCCAGGGGAGGGCGGCGGCGACGAGGCCATTTTTTTTGTTTTTTCATTGGATTTTCGCAGGCGGGCCATTGCCCTGGCTGCGAAAATCGTGTCGTTGGTCTGCAGCCGGTCCTCTCCTCCGTCTGGAAAAATTGCTTTTGGCCGCCTAAAAAATGTTTTTTTCTAGTAGTGCAAGCAAGATTAGCATTTAGTAGTTTAAAAAATATTCTAACAAAAAATCAGTAAAATACGTATCTTATTTAGGTTCAAACGGGGCTAAACATATTAGATTTCTGCTGTTCTCCGTGCATACGTTTCCGAATTGTTAAACGGTGTGCCTTTTTTTCTAAAAAAAGAAAAAGTACAAATTACCCCCGAACTATCACGGTCGACCGAATTACCCTCCTAAACCCGAAAACCAGACATCGTTCACCCTGAACTTTTAATACCGGGCAAATTACCCCCCTCGATCCAATCCAGAACAGTTTTGTCCTACATGGTGTACGTGTGGCAGTTCAGTCAGTATTTTATTTTTTAAAAAATGTGGGACCCACCTGTCATACTCCTCTTCCACTCTTCCTCTCTCTCTCACTCTTCCTTCTCTCTCTCACGGGTCGGCGGCAGGCGGGGTACGAGGAGGCGGCGGCAGTTGACGCGGGACACAGAGGAGGGAGCGGCGAACTCCCTCTGGCGCAGGAGGGTCTCCGCGCACTGTGCATGTTGCCTCCGTGTCCGCCGTCCACGCCCGCCCACCGCCCGCCCCTGCCTCCGTCCGTCCCCGCGCCAAGGCGACAGCTGCTCATCGTGGCCGCAGCCGCCGCCGCCGCCTCCTCGTCCCCCGCCGCCGCCGCTCCGTGTCCCCTGCCGCCGCCGCTCCGTGTCCCCCACCTGCCGCCGACCCACGAGAGAGAGAGGAAGAGTGGAAGAGGAGTATGACAGGTGAGTCCTGCTTTTATACAAATAGAATTCTAACTGGACTGCCACGGGTACGCCACGTAGGACAAAACTGTTCTAGATTGGGTCGAGGGGGTGAACGTTGTCTGATTTTCGGGTTTTAGGGGGTAATTCGGTCGACCGCAATAGTTCGGGAGGTAATTTGTACTTTTCCAAAATAAATTATAGGAAAGTTGTTTTAAAAAATAATATTAATCCATTTTTAAGTTTTAAATAACTAATACTTAAATAATGATATGCTAATGACCCATCTCGTTTTACGTATTATATCAACATTTTTCTTTCTCCTTCTCTCAAACACTGTTAAGGATTTATTAGCTTAAGATTTTGAGAAGCAGCTGGTTGGTACTCAGCTTTTGAGAATATGAAGAAACAGCTTCAGGTTTCTAGTTTATTTTTCTAAATTTTACAAATAGAACTTCTCATAGTATAAAAAAAAAGTTATACTGTTTGAGAAATTTTTAATTCCGAGAGAAGCTGCAAACTACCCGAAACTCTCATAAACAGGCTCTAAGTCTTCACGGAGGAGAAAGTACTACCACCACCTCAACAACGTATCGACTAACCAACGGCATGCACATGCGCTCCTCTATACAACATCCAAATTGGCCCTATTTGGAAGATTAGCCCAGGACTAATTTTGAGAGCTAATGTTTAGTCTTGAATCGGTAGGCTAAACATTAGCTTAGAGTGACATGTTTGGAACCATAGGCTAATTCAGGACTAAAATGTGGCGAGAGATTAGAGAGATAGGAGAGAGATAACTGCTTTTTTTAAGTCCCTATAGAAAATTAGCCCATTAGTACCTCTTGTATGGGCTAATGAATTAGCCCACCTGTTTGGATCAGCCCATGAAACCAAATAAGATAATAAGCTACTCCCTCTATCCCTTAATATAAGGGATTTTGACATTTTGTTTGCACTGTTTGATCACTTATCTTATTTTAAAAATTTGTGTAAGTATAAAACCCGAAAAGTTAAGCTTAAAGTACATTAGATAATAAAGTAAGTCACAAATAAAAAAAAATAATTCTAATTTTTTTTAAATAAGACGAATGATCAATCAGTACAAGTATCCCTTTTAAGGGGACTGAGGGAGTAATTAATTAATGAATTAGTTAACGAGGACAAACCCGCACGCCTGGCTCGATGAAAATTCGGGCATAGGATGCGGCCGCCCACGGGCCCCCGTAGGAGTACTTGGGGTACTATACGTGTCAATCATCAACAAAATAAACAAATAAATAAAATGCCCCCACGCCCCCCGTGCACGTGCGCCACATCTCACTCTCCCTCTCCCCCCCCCTCTCTCTCTCTCTCTCACACACACACACACACAAACTATCGTAACGGTACATACCCCGTTTGCTTCCTTGCTTCTCACGTCACGCTCCTTTTCTTGACGGATTCTTTTCTTTCTTTCTTTTCGGCGGTTGGTTGGTGCGTTGAGGTAGAGTAGAGTAGGTGATGCTGGCCGGGGGTTAGTGAGGGGTTTAGATGCAACGGTGTAAAATTTTAGCGTGTCACATCAGGTATTATATAGGATGCTGTATGGGGTGTTCGGCCATTAATAAAAAAAAAACTAGTTACATATTCCGTTAGTAAATAGCAAGACGAATTTATCAAGCCTAATTAATCTGTTATTAGCACATGTTTACGGTAGCATCACATTATCAAATTATGGAGCAATTAGGCTTAAAAGATTCGTCTCGTAAATTACTTGTAATCTGTGTAATTAGTTATTTTTTAGCCTATATTAAATATTTTATGTAGGTGTTTATACGTTCGATGTGATATGGTGAAAAATTTGAGGTGAGATCTGAACGGGGCCTAGTGAGCGAGTGCATGTATGGATGGTGGATTTGTGGTGGCATGATGAGATTAGTTGACTTTTTGCCAGTATCAAGAACAGTAGGAGTATATATGTGTTTGTGTGTGATGCTTTCAGGGCAATGCAGCAGAATGATGCTTTTGATTGACATACAGAAAGTGCAAGCTACCTATTGGCATTTTAGCTGTAGTAATCTTGGCCGGTGATTTTTTTTCTTTTTGATTAATAAATCGACACAGATGGCATAGTTTGGAAAAAAATATCCTCTAAGGGAAATGAAAATCGGTTGCCGAAGGTGGCCTATACGAGTATACAACTTCCCCAGGCCGGTGATATTTTGGTTGGGTTCGAAACTCATGACGATAAAGATAAAGTTAAAACGAGAAAAAGTTATGAACTTATTATTAATTAAGTTTTAATTATTATAAATAGATATATTTGATATTTTAAAATAACTTTTTTTATAGAAAGTTTTCGCACGAAATATACCGTTTAGTAGTAATGGAAACCGAGGTAAAATCTTAATCTTTATGAGAAAATAACAGGACCAAAGTTTATGGCTAAACTAGTGGATTAGACTAGTTAATTTTTCTTGGAAGAGAATCGATCGTGGTAGATTTGCCGTTGAGACGTAGGGAAATAATTATTCCTTAGTTCGTTGTGCTAGAAAACAAGCGTGCTTTCCACATGTGAGTATAGTTGATTTGATCACAAGCGAATAAGAGACTTGGGGTTGGTTGGGCCATGTACTACAGTAAAGAGTCATGCCGTACCATGTGCTTAATAATTATTAATTTTTAAACTAATTTTAGCGCTAAATTACATCTCATTCTACGCATATGTAAAAACAACACCTACCGCAGGATTGCGAATTTTTTTATTGAGTATCATATTTTACAATAAAGTTATAAGCCACTAAATTCTAAAACTCAAAATACCACATCATAATTCATTAACAATTATTATATTTTAAACATTATACAAGCATGATATATTATTTATAATTCTATAATTTGTTAAATTTCAGAGCTTTAAAATACAAGCATGTTAAATCATCATCACACATAATTCACACAATATGTCAATATATCTTTTCATTATCACTTAGTTAATGATATTTCTCTCTTCTCCCATTAAACCATATCATATTAATTATTTTTAGCCCTTAGATGATTAATCTATGGTCCAAATTATCTCTCTTTTTTCTTCTCTTATTAAGACATATCATCTCAATTGTTTTAGCCCTTAAATAATTAATCTGTGGTCTAAATTATCTTCATCATTTTCTCATCTCATAAAACCATATCATCACAATTATTTTTAGCTCTTAGATGATTAATCTATAGTCCAAACTACCGTTCTCTTTTTTTTTTCTCGTAAAGCCACGTCACTTTACTTTTACATTTGAACACCATTCTATATACTTTTTAAATTATTGTAAATTACATCGACTTATATAAACTTATGTCATCTAGTTCTCACATATTATTTGTATTTATTGCTATTATACTAAACTCTCACAACAACACGCGGGTAGTTATGTAGTATAAACTATATAAATCGAATTAGAGATGTATGGAGTACACGGTAGTCGTGTCGTCCCTGTTAATATATCCTTTTGTCCACGTGTAGGCTAGTAACGTCATGACTAGCACAAGGATGTGATCAACCGTGTCGTAGTTCCGATGACGGCTATTAAAGGTTACCATAGGAATGCGGGGTCCATGCGGCAACGAGATAACCAAAACTCAACATAACATATATCTATTTATGACGTGCAAATTAACCTTTTATGGTTACGAAGAAAATACATAACAATAAAAAAAGAAAATTTAATTAGGACACAATCAAGACCCAGAGATAACACGCGAAACAATAGATGACATGACAAAAAAAACAACACATCGCTCGTACACCCAAATACATAAAGCACGCCCATTTACACCATTTCGTGACGTCAGCGACACACATTACACATATATCACCTTTTTGGTCACACGAATAAGCAAAAAACAATGCACATAAAAACAACACATGGCCTCTACTACACACAAACACACAGCCCGCTTGCTCGTGTCCACTATTTCCATGACGCCAGCGACATGCATCACACATATATCACTCTTTCGGTCACGCGAATAGGATAGTCCCAAACACATGACATGGATTATGGATACCTCGAAGTAATTATCACATAACTCACCTCCTCCACACCCCACACTCAATTACCATAAAACATCCTAGCAAAAAGCAAATGAAGCTTAATATAACTCCAACCGTTACCGCCTCCATCCCCCCACATTTATGCAACGAAGAAAGAGGAAAAAAAAAATCACCATCAATCCCCACATGTGAAGTGAGTGATAGATCCACCCCTTGATCAGGCGTGGTCCTTTGCACCCCCATCCCAACTCCCATTAAATTTAAAAGAAAAACAAAAAAAGATACTCACCATTTCAGGTTATAAGACGTTTTGAACTATTTTAAGTTTAACTCAGTTTAAAAAATAAAAACAATAACATTTTCAATCTAAGATAAATTTATTATGAAAATATATTCAATTATTAATTTAAGGTATTATAAATATTATTATATTTGTATATAAAATTAGTTAAACTTAAAATAGTTTAACTTTGACCAAAGTTAAAACGTTTTTTAACCTTAAAAGGAGAGAGTAGTATATATACTAATAAAAAGTGAATTCTTTTTTTTAGAAAGAAAAAGAGAAAAACAGAAGAAACCAACCCCGTGTGAAACCCGGACAGGTGCTGCAAAAAACCAGCGGAAAAAAAGGCAAGGAAAGGGAGGAAAAAAAACGAGGAGAGAGAGAGAAAAGAGCAGTAGCCACACCACACCAGAGTGGTGGTGGAAGGAAAGGAAACGCGAGAAAGAGAGAGAGAGAGAGGAGAGAGAATAAGAGGAAACAAAACCTCACCCCCGATCTCCTCCTCCTCCCACTCCGATCGCTCCCCGCCCCGATCGCCGCCGCTGACGCCGACGAAGGCATGGAGCAGCCGCACGCCGCCGCCGCCGCAGCTGGTGGAGGGGAGGGGGAGGGCGGGGCTAGCCCCGACACCGGCCTGGAAGGTGCGTGCGTGCGTGCTCGTTGTGTGCTTTTTTGTGTTTGGAGCTCGAGGATGTAGATCTCGGCGTCCGTACGGGGGTGGCGCGGGATCTGTGTGGCGGGGGTGGTGGATGAGCAGCTGCGTTTTGGTTTTGGTTTTGTTGGTTGTGGTTGCAGGGCCGATGTGGAGGATGGGGCTGGGAGGAGGAGGCGGGGGAGGTGGAGGTGGAGGAGGAGGGGATGGGGACGCGGCGGGGAGGCTGCCGGAGCGGCCCGGGGAGGAGGACTGTGTCTACTACCTCCGCACCGGCGCGTGCGGCTTCGGTGACCGCTGCCGCTACAACCACCCGCGCGATCGCGGCGGCACTGAGGTGAGTCTCCTAATTCGCGCTTCCCTTCCCGATCTGGTTCGTTGCGGCTTGCGCGCGCGCGCGTGCGTGGATGAGGCAGCTCTAGGGTGGATGGATTAACCATGTGATCAGCTTAGTGCCCAAGTGAGGATCGTGCCATGGGGAACATTGATTCGGCCAATGTAAATGTAGTTCTTCTGTAGCTTGAAAATTGGGCATGCCACTGCCTAGATCTTGTCCGGCGCATCGGTAGCACTCATCGGGTAGCAGCATTAGAGTTTGGGTTCGCGGTGGAGGTGCACCTCTGCAAGTTAAAGCACTTGGATATCCCTTTGAAAGCAGAAAGCTGTAGGTTGCCTGCTTTATTGGCCGCTTCATGTTTACTTATTCTGCTTTTTTGGGTGTTTTGTGTTTGCTAATTTTGCTTAATTGGATTGTATTGTACTGGGTCAGACTACATGCATCTGCAGATGGCAAACTTCTGTGCTCAATCTTTCTTTAAGTAAGATCAGTTGTTGATTCTGATAACATAATAAAAAATATCCTTCTTTTCCCATTCCGTTGTCATTAATTTGGTTGATTAAATCAAATGTGTCAACAAAGACATCTAGGATCAATGATTATTGACATGAAAATCTTTCTTGCCTGTTTTCT
The DNA here is from genome assembly GCF_034140825.1 of Oryza sativa Japonica Group. Taxonomy (NCBI): domain Eukaryota; kingdom Viridiplantae; phylum Streptophyta; class Magnoliopsida; order Poales; family Poaceae; genus Oryza; species Oryza sativa. The sequence goes on along the minus strand of NC_089035.1, from coordinate 8,675,428 downwards.
TACCGTTGGTTAGCAAAGTCCTTTGTTTAGCATATTTGGCTTTTGGCTGATAGTTTACCCTCTATCCTGATTTTGTGAATTTCTCACTTGTTGGGTTTGCAAAAGATATAGCAACTATTCAGTAGTTCTTGTTATAAGTTTACATTCTTCTGTTGCAACTGTGATCTTTCTAAATGATTTATGAAACTCATGTCTATTGATAGCCTATCTACTTTCCATGTTTCTGTTTTCGTTAAGAAATTGATTAGTTTGTCTGTGCGCATGGGATGCCATATTTGCCTATGCTAGTCTATAGGTAGTAAAGCTTCGCTTGATTTTGGAACATCAAAATTAAGTAGTTGCTATTTTTTCAAAATGTAGTTTGGTGGAGGTGCAAGGAATGCAGCAGCATTGGATTATCCAGAAAGGGCGGGTCAACCTATATGCGAGGTACTCAAACTAAACAGCTTGGTGCTTGAATTCAATTATCTTTTATGCAACGAAAAAGGCACCCGCCATCACTTAAGCTTGCATTAACACCATGTGTTCTTTGCTTGCTAACTGGCAGGCAGGCAGGGCATGCAACATAATACTCAAATAATAATTGGCTGAGATTGTTAAGCACATAACAATTTTAATGTCATGTCATATGACATGTAAATGTTGGTCCTAATTCTTTTTCCTTGTTTTACAGTATTACATGAAGACTGGGACTTGCAAATTTGGTACCAATTGCAAATATCACCATCCTAAGCAAGATGGAGCTGTGCTACCTGTTATGTTAAACAACAGTGGATTCCCTATACGCCTGGTGTGAAATCTCTCGTAAAATATTGCTTATTCATACACTTGTTTTTCCTGTTTTGAAAAAGAGATGTTGGTACAAATAAAATGCAGGGTGAGAAGGAGTGCTCCTACTACATGAAAACTGGGCAATGTAAATTTGGAACTACATGTAAATTCCATCATCCGGAATTCGGTGGTGTTCCGATGACCCCTGGAATATACCCACCATTACAGTCTCCATCTATAGCTTCCCCTCATCCATATGCTTCTCTTGCAAATTGGCAAATGGGGAGACCACCTGTAGTTCCTGGATCATATATACCAGGCTCATACACCCCAATGATGCTCTCATCTGGAATGATCCCATTGCAAGGATGGAGCCCTTATCCGGTAATTGATTTGAATTACATGTTCTATTGTGGAAAAATAAACAGCATACCTATAAATGCAAAACTGATAAACAAATTGGACATGACAGCCAACTTATACTATGAAATGCAAAGTGAATCAACAAATGAGGCACGACAGCATACTTGTGTCATGATTTGTGAAGCAGGTTCTTTGTAATCTAGACTGAAAGATGTAGAATGTGCTTATTGTCTTTTAGGCAAGAGCTGGAAGGCACTCACTGATGTGCTGCCTGAATAACCAGCCAGTGTTTAAGTGTTAAGCAAACAATCAGATGGGACAAAATAATTGACACATGCCATGATGGAGTCTTCTCATTGTGGTTTTAACTCTTCTATTTTATACAGGCTTCGGTAAACCCTGTAGTGTCAGGTGGAGCTCAACAAAATGTTCAAGCTGGACCTGTGTACGGCATGGGGCACCATGGATCTTCCTCTACAATTGCTTATGGTGGTCCTTACGTTCCATATGCTTCCTCAACTGGACAATCAAGCAACAATCAACAAGAACATGGATTCCCTGAGCGGCCAGGGCAGCCTGATTGTCAATATTATATGAGAACAGGAGATTGCAAATTTGGAGCTACATGTAAATATCATCACCCCCGAGAGTTGAGTGCACCTAAATCAGGCTATATGGTCAACTCCCTTTGTCTTCCACTTCGTCCGGTGAGTACCCTGAAACCTCTAATACGTACCGTAGCATCAATGTCCTTGGGAGTGGGGTTGAACTTCCATAGTCCTAATGTCCATGTTTTTTCTTTTTTTTTTAAAAAAAAAGGCTGCACATATATTTTTGTTTTGAAAAACAGGTTGTAGGAACTAGTCATATGATTATGTCCACTACTCGTTGAAGCCTCCTAACGATAATGTTCTCTATGTGCACTTTCACTAGGAATTTTATTGAGGTTCATGGATTTATCCTTGGCCTGTGTGTTTGAGTATGTGTTAAAAGGAGGCGCACTTATGCATGTGCTCATGTTTCTGTGTGTGTGCACATGTGCATCTTTCTTGTAATCACAAAAAGAAGAAGCAGATTATTGGGCAATTAGGCATTGTAAGCTTTCTTATGCTGAGTATTTAGGGATTATGAGATCATGGAACATAGTTGATTACTTAATAATTTTGGTTAGCTGATAAATATTAACTGTGTTATATTGTCATCTACTAGTATATAACTTTTATGGGCCAAAGATTGGTTGAAACTTGAATGTATCAAGTAAGATACATTGTTCAAACTTAGCTCCTGAGTTTTGAAGCTATTTGCAGCTTAAATTGTTATTGGATGAAGCATTCATAATGTTTTTTTTTGACTTAATAAGCATTTATAATATTTCAGAGGGAAAACTTACTCAATAACACTGAGCATGTATAAATTGAAAATAACATTGAATGTGAGGATGAGCCATGTTTGGCCCACACGTCAGTGTAACTCAGCAAGTTATAGAAACAGGGGCTCCCAAATATTCCCATAAATCAGAGATCACTATCTGAGTGAAGCGCAAACTTCAACAGATACATGGACTTTAAATAGCCTAATACGCATAATTTCAAATGCTAGTGTCTGATTTAACTTGCTTTGTAGGGAAATATGTCCTATATTGTTAAAAATATCCATTGGTGATATTACTTTCTTTTCTATAATTAGTTTGGAGGTCTTGTAAGATCCCCTTCTTTAGTTGCAAACTCATACTAATTGTTTTTCAGTGTGATATCCTGAATTAGTTTGCACTGCCCAAAAGGTTTACACAGTTCTTAAAATTTATGCTAGGAGACAGCACATTCGTGCATTAATCATCTATAGTGTCAGGCTTGCATAGTATGTTTGGAAGAAGTTGATTGGTGATTGCACATAGACCTATGTTTTTGTCTTTGCTTTTTTGTAGAGAAAATGCTCCTTGGTTTCTTGCTAAGCTGCTTGTGTTATCTCAACTTGCAGGGGGCTCAGCCTTGTGCATACTATGCCCAAAATGGGTATTGCAGATATGGAGTTGCATGCAAGTATGATCACCCAATGGGCACGCTTGGCTACAGTCCGTCTGCTTTGCCCCTCTCTGATATGCCAATTGCCCCATATCCTATTGGCTTCTCTATTGCCACATTGGCTCCGTCTTCGCCTTCCCCGGATTTAAGGCCAGAATACATTTCGACCAAAGACCAATCTGTCAACCAAGTAACATCGCCAGTGGCAGCATCCGAGCCTGTTGGATCAATATTGCCGAAAGGGGTTTTCCCAGCAGACACCATGATGCGTGCTCAGACTAACACAACATCTGGTGGTAGCTCGAGTCCTGGCGGTGGTCGCTGATTTTTCTGAGCTGAGAGATCTCAGCACAATTTTTCAATCACTTGACACAGGTTGGTTTGAATTCTCCTTGATTTCCCCCTTATTATACTATATGTGGCGCCGCTAAAGTGCTAATGCAATCTATTCTGCACATTTCCACATCAGTTATGATAGGCCCCTCCAATGTGAATAAAAAGCTGTGGCCTCTGTAGAGAAGGCTCGGCGAGGGTGGTGTTTCTCTGCCATCTCAATAAAGCATTCATAGGTTACAGGCAAGCTCGATTCACTTGCAATTTTTGCGTTCTTCTGTTCTCTGAAACGGGAAAGAAAAGGAAGGTTTTTGAATGTCAGGCTCGATAGTTCTCATCGGCAGTTCGCGGCACTGGGAGACTCGGATCCATTCCCTCGGTAAATAATTCTCAGGCAAGGAGGTTTATACATGCAGAAGCTACTGGATTTTGCTCGTCCAGCTTCCGGAGTTCGTCTTTTTCCCTTTTTTTTTTGGTTCTGTATATTGTCATATATTATATATCTATATATTCAACGGACATGAGACTCGAAACTACATAAGTACATATGTGTCTATACTGGGAGCAAGGCACATTGTAACGGACAAGAGATGCTTATTTAATGAAAGTCTTGCTGGAATACTGAAATGGTAGTATAGATGAAGTCATTTTCATGCTTCTGTTATCCTTCATTTAATTACTGCGAATTGTCCGTTGTTGCTTGAGATCAAGGGCCTGTTTGGCACAACTTCAGCTTCATCTTAACCTTTCCTGTAGCTGGAGCTCAGCTAAACAGTTTCAGCTTCACCTAAAATGAGAGCAGAGCTGGGTGGAACGCTATCATAAAATAAACAACTCCACTTTAGACTTAAGCTAAATTTAGAAGTTGGAGTTCTACCAAACAGGTCTTTGAAGCTGAAGCTAAATTTAGGCTGTGTTTAGATCCAAAGTTTGGATCCAAACTTCAGTCCTTTTCCATCACATCAACCTGTCATACACAACTTTAGTCACATCATCTTCAATTTCAACCAAAATCCAAACTTTGCGCTGAACTAAACACAGCCGGAGGAGCTAAATTTAGAAGTTGGAGCTCTACCAAATAGTTCCTTGAAGCTGAAGCTAAATTTAGGAGAAGTGGAGAGTGCATTTGGCAGCTCGCCTGTAGAAATAGTCTAGTAGTAGCGAGTAGTGACACTGTAGATGCTGCTGGCTTAGTGCAAACTGCTTCTTCATTGCCAGTGTGTCCTGATATGTGAAGCATTAATCAGTGAAGCTAATCTGGACGTGACGCTTGAAAAGCTTCAATGTTCTGCTGTAATGCACACAGTTTCATAATGTTTAGAATCTAGTACAGTTCTGTTTTATAATCGCAGTTTTGTTTTCATGAGGCATGCGTCTCTAGCTGCCCTTTGTTTTGATCTATAGGATCCATTTTTGTTGAAAAGAAAAATGTTTTTCTATTTTTTTAGATAAAAATCGGACATTCTATTCATTAGCAGGCAAGTTTACATTCATAATCAGAGTACGGGAAGGAATTGAGAACCCCCAAAAATGTTTACTAGCGTAGATACGCTGGAGGCTTCCTCATACAGATATCAAAATCTTTTGTTTGAGCAGAGAGCACACTTCATAACTTTGTAGGCCAAATGATTTTTGATATTTCCATCAGAGCATGTAACTACCACTGTCCACACAATCAATTAATTCGTACAACTGATAATGCCAAACAGAAATGGCTCATTCCGTAACACCGTTATTTCTGATATTTCCTGTTACACCATACTGTTATGCTAGCATTCAAAATGAAACCAGAAATGTAGATGTAAGGCAGTGTCATACATTAGAAAGGATAGTTTTACTTTGTCTGGGAATCAAAAGATAATCAGAACCAATATAGCTAAGATTATTTCTGAGATGCAGCTTTAGCAGCTGAACACGAGCAAGGAGAACTCTTCAGAGGTAGCAATCAAATCATTTGCCCATTTCCCAGACAATGGCACTGTCCTCTGCATCAGCAAGTAAGAAGAGTAAGTATATGTACAAAAATATACAGGCAACAAACAAAAAGGTGTTACATGCTTTCAATTGTTCAACCCAACATTATCCAAGACAAAAGAAGAGTAATGCTTTCAATTGTATAATACAACATCATAAGTTTTCAAGAAAACAGTTACTTTGCAAGAACGTAAGTTGAAGAGCACTGCTACACGTACTAATTTTTTCTTACTAAATTTGTACTAACAATCATATCAACCGTTTGATTTAAGCAGATGGAAGTTATAAAAAATCTAGATGGACTCATAGCATGACATGTCAGTGTTAGTAAAAATTTAGTAAGAAAAAGTTAGTACGTATAGACTTTTCCTAAGTTGAATGGCCCCTCCTGCTACCAAATAAAACAAGAATGCACCTTTGATCTTTTTGTTTATCCAAACCTCAAGCAGCATCCCTGCGCCAACTCCAGCAGCACACGCAGCGCCATAGATTGCCAATGCAGAAGGCAAAGATCGCCGAGGCAGAAAATAGCATTCAGGAACTTGTCTGATTTTCTTCGGGAGACGCTTTTTAACAACTGGTTGGCTTGGGTCGGTGCTCACCGAACCACCAACTGTTTTCCAGTCCACATTCTTCAGCATATCTTTTGTGTCCTCACTGCCCATCCTGAAAACGCCTGTATGCATCAATGTTAATCAGAACCAAGCTCCAAACACTATCTGAGAAAGTGAGTGGCAGCTCCAAACACCACGTCCCACTAGGCCCGAAAACCTTAATCCGCGAATGTCTGAACGCGGCAATGGGGGTTTGGGTTTAGGGTTTCCGGGGGAGAGGAAGTGGGGGATGGATTCCATGGTCTTAGAGGGATGGCCTGGGAGGCAGAGGACCGGCGGCGGCGGCGGCGGAGGGGCGGGGCGAGGGGATGTGGAGGAGGAGGAGGAGGAGGAGGCGCGGAGCTGACCTGGATCGCCTCACCGTCGGGGAGGTCGAGCTCGTCGGCGTCGTCAGGAAGGTCGCCAGCGTTGTTGCGTTTTTTTCTCGCTGTGTGGCGTTGGAGAAGCGAGAGAGAAAGAGAGAGGAGGAATGTGGGCCGTGGGCCTGGGCCGTCTCAGCAGCAGCGCTGACAAACTGTAACAAAGAAGGCATAAGTTCACTTTAGGTCCCTTTATTTGTCTCTTAGTCCGATTTTCGTCCCTGCAGCACAAAACCAGATACAACGCATCCCCAACTTATAAAACCCGTGCAAATAAGGTCCCTCGGCAGTATAGTCCCTGGTTTCGTTTGACGTGGCAAAAAAAAAAAAACTAGGACCCACGTGTAAGTGACTGTTCGACTAAAAATAAACTATTTATAGTGGGACCCACGTCTCCTCCCCAATCTCGCTGTCTCTTGCCGTCTCCTCCTTCTCCCAATGCGGCGACCCAGCGGCGGGATCCATGCGGCGGCGGCCAACCTGGCGGCGGGACGATGAGCAGTGGCCGGCGGGGAAAAGGGGCAGAGCGCGCCGACTTGGAGACGCTTCGGCGACATCGTCCACCTCGACACGAGCGGTGGACGCGGCGGATACTCCTCTTCCTCCTCCCCTCTCTTGGTCACTGGCCAGTGGTCACCGCTCGCCGGAGAGGAAGACAAACTTGTGGTGGTCGTCGGCCGATTGGCAATCATTCGGCAACGACGACCGATGCTGGTTCAGCCGCCGAACGCCGACGCCCAGCACACTGACATCCCCGACGGCCGCTCCTTCCTCGGCGTCCCCCGCTACTACCGCCACAGCCTCACCGTCCTCCAGAGAGCCGTCCGCTCCTGGAATGCCCACAACCACAAGCATCCAATGACGGCGGCGGTGGCGCCGTCCGCTTTTGTGTCAACTTCGGTGACATCGTCGACGGCTTCTGCCCCAAGGACAGGTCGCTGCTGGCCGTCCAGGCCGTCGTCGCCGAGTTTGACCGCTTCCTCGACGCGTACGACTTCAACGCCGTGGGATGGTCGCGCGACCACCCGATGGCCGCGGCAGCGGGGAGATTCTTGGACAAGAGGAACCCGAACACGGACAAGAACAACCCGAGCGGCCTTGCCGGCGTGGCCAGGCGGTTCGTGATGTTCAACGGTGCCGTCTGTGAGGCGCAGCTGCGGTGGCTCGACGGCGTGCTGCGGGGTCGGTGCTGTGGCGGGAAACTGCGGTGGTGTGCAGGCACCTGCCGCTACACCTCGGCGCGGCATCACTGTCAGGGCTGATGTGGAACTATGAGGGGGTGATGCGCGTGGTGCACCGGTACGGCCGCCGCTCCGCCCACGTTCCGCCGCCGCTCCGGCCGCCGCCCGCCCCGCTTCGCCCCTCTCTTCCTCCATCCCTCTGCTCTGCCGCCGCTCCGGCCGCCGCCCACCACGCTCCGCCGGCTGGAGAAAGAGAAGAGGGAGAGAGAGAGAGAGGGGATAGAGAGTAGTGAGGATGACGTGTGGGCCCACGTGGGTCACACCATTTTTTATTACGATTTTGCTATCGATTTTGCTATATCTCACTCGAAAGATTTTTTCTTATCTCTCACTCGATTTTCTTACTCAAATTTACAGTGCATTTTCTTGTAAGTTACAGTGTAATTTATGAAACTTACACTGTAACTTTTGTAAGTTACACTGTAATTTTTGAATCTTCGCATGTAAATTTTAAATTTTGTATTGGATTTGGTCTTTTTATTGAGGATATGGTAATTTAGTGTCCATTATGGTGTTTCTTAATTGCTTTTTGCTTTTTATTATATCTATCGGATTTTAATCTAAAGATTAAAAATCTGTGTGATACGATTATAAAAATCTTTCGAAAGATGTATAGTTACTCCCTTTTGCTATATCTCACTCGAAAGATTTTTTCTTATCTCTCACTCGATTTTCTCACTTAAATTTACAGTGCATTTTCTTGTAAGTTACAGTGTAATTTATGAAACTTACACTGTAACTTTTGTAAGTTACACTGTAATTTTTGAATCTTCACATGTAAATTTTAAATTTTGTATTGGATTTGGTCTTTTTCTAGAGGATATGGTAATTTAATGTTCATTATGGTGTTTCTTAATTGCTTTTTGCTTTTTATTATATCTATCGGATTTTAATACAAAGATTAAAAATCTGTGTGATATGATTATAAAAATCTTTCGAAAGATGTATAGGTACTCCCTTTTTATTATTTTGTATGTGCAACTGACATGTGGGTCCCGTAGGTTTTATTATTTTTTCGGATCTAATTGACACGTAAGCGCCACGTCAACGACATGTCAGATAAGACCGAATCAAATTAGCCACGTATGCGCCATGTCAGCCAAAACCGCTATCAAAACCGCTGAGGGACCTCGTTTGCCCGGTTTTTGTAAGTTGAGGGACGTGTCGTGTAACGCCCCGATTTTCGTTCGGGATTAAAAATCAATTAATAATGCATTTCCTAGAAATTAAATAAAAGTTAAAGCAATTTAATCAAGTGAATTAATGGGAGAATTAAAATTTTTCCCTTAAAAATCATTGGCCGGGAATATTTTGTAATATTCTTTGTGCCCTAATGTACTCTCCGGAATTTTCCGTGAATTTTCGGAGCTCAAGAAGTAATTTTAATGGCACAAAGTTCATCGAATCAATTAAAATAAAAAGAAAAGAAATTAAAATCCCCTCTTTGTCTTTGGGCTCGGCCCATTCTCCCTTCCCTCCTTCCCTCCTTTCTCCGCGTGGGCCGGCCCAGCTCGGCTCCCCCTCCTCCAAGTCCACATAACCCCCAGCCTCCTCCCTCCTCCCCTCGCCGACAGGTGGACCCGAGGCCCCACCTGTCATCGTCTCCCCCCAACCGTCTCCTCCTCTCTCCTTTCCCCCGAGGCCCCACCTGTCGGGTCCTTCCCCCACCTCCCGCCGATCCCGGTGCGCCGCCGCGCCGAAACCGCCGCCGCACCCACTTCCTCCGCTTTCGCCGCGCCCACGCCACGTCGCCGCCCTCTCCCCGCGTCTCCCGGCCGCGCCAGCGCACGAGAGGGGCGGGATTCGATTTTGAATCTCCCCCCCCACCTTCTCTCTCTCCTCCCCCACGTCGCCGGCGAAATCGGAGCGCCTCCCGGCCACGTCCGCCTCCCCCTCCGCCTATAAAATGCTCCCCATGCCCTCCTCTCTCGTTTTCCGCTCTCACCGCTCCATCCCGTGCCCCCTACCGAGCTCGCACCGCCGCCACTTACGCCGCCGCCCGTCGCCGCACTCCGGCCGTGTGCCGCCGTCGCTAGAGCCGCCGCCGCACTAAGCCACCGCCACCACTAGCTTCGCCGCCGCAAGACCCTTCCCGGCCGCTGCTCTGCGTCGCCGGAATACCACCGAAACCCCATTTCCCTCGCGTCGTCGGTGAGTTCTCTCTCCCCTCCGACTCCGGCCGGCGTGGATGGTCGCCGTGGGGGTTTTCCTCCGCCCTAATTCCTCTCCTCTCTTTCCCTAGGTGTCGCCGTCGCTCGTCCGCACCTCGGCATCGCCGGTCTTCGCCGCCTCCCTCGTTTTTCTCCGCCGGCCATTGCCGCCCCTCCGGTGAGGTCTCCCTCCCCTTCCTTCCCTTCTTTTTTTTTTCCCCGTGCGCCGCCGCCCTCTTCGCGCGCTCGCCGTCGCTGGCGGTCGCATGCCCGCGCCGCCGCCTTGCCATGGCCGCCCGGCCGGCTTGATGCCGGGCCTGGCCGGTACATCGGCTCGTGGAGCCGGAGCCGTGGGGCCCGCTTGCCAGCCGTGCCCCCCCTTGAGCCGCTGCCGAGTGGGCCCGTGTACCAGCGCCCTCCCCCTTTGACTCGCTGACGTGTGGGGCCCGCCTGTCGGCGCCGGCCCTTTGCTGACGTCAGCGGCAGTCCTTTTCCTTTCAGAAAATAATTATTAATTGCGCAATAATTCGATAATAATTATAGAAATTCATTAAAATGGCTCAAAACCTTCTAAAACTCATATCTAATTCATTCGAACTCCAAATTGAGCCATTCAACTTGCAAAATCCATCTAAAATTGAGTTCTACATGTTTGTTTACTTTTTATGTACTGTTTCCTTGGTTTTTATTAGAGTTTTTCCTCGTTTTGCGTGCCAGCGTGTAGTTCCCGTCGTTTCGGAAGTCCGCGGTCGCGAGGAAAAGAGTTCGGAAGATCAAAGTGAAGAAGCAAGGCAAGTCACACATTCCCCTTGAGCATGTTGATCCCAATTTATAAATGTTTTACCGTTTACAAATAAATATGCATGTTTTGCTAATTACATGGGATCCGGGTATTACCTATCTGCTCGCTTGTGCCATGTTTACTTGATATCTGTCCTTTGTCAACCTTGGGTGATAAATCGACTAGCTTGTGTTACTTATGTGACCTAGCTAGAACTATATGCTTAGCCATGCTTAATTACCACTAGCTCAGTCGATGGGATAATTGCAGTATTAGACATTCTAGTATCTTGTTGAGCCGCGTGCTCGAGACATCTGGCCATGTTTTATGGTCGTAATTATCCAACTAAAATGCGACTGAATGGTGGGCTGTGGGTGCATGGTTTTGTGAGTCGCACCCATGGCAATTAAGGACCGGTTCACGGGAAACCCTGGAAGACTTACAGCGCTTGCCACAAGCGGGAATGGGTAACTGCTTGATCTGAAGTATAGCTCGACCCTTTCCTAGGCACCGGTGGCGAGGGTGGGCGTGATGGAGTTGGGTCGGCCGGGGTGTCCGGTTGTCCAGCTGCCGGATTCACCGCGGCGCAAGAGGGGACCGCCCACTGCCTTTTGAGGGGTGGGGGTGAAACCTTAGCGTGGTGTGGATGGTTAGGGGAGGGTTATGCGAAGGGTCTCGTCACAATCACTCGACATGGTGACGTGTGCATCATGGGCACATGATGACGCGGTGACATGTCGGTGGGTTGTGTCTTGTGGGTACAGTTGTGCACCTCTGGCCAGAGTAAAACTATTCGAATAGCCGTGCCCGCGGTTATGGGCGATCGACCAGATTCACCGTGATTAGTCTCACACCTAATAAATCGACCCAATGCACTGTAGTACAGGTGGGTTGGTTGGGCCTGTTCAACGTGGTGTAGCGTTGATCAGTGGAGATTTTAATGTTACTTAAATTACTCAACAGTTTTACTGTTTGCTAAATAAAATGTTTTACAACCGCCTTTATGCAAATAGCCACAAACCGTCCTTGTGTTCCCTTTGCACGTCTGCATCGTTGGTGTGGCTTGCTGAGTACGGTGGTTGTACTCAGCCTTGCTATTATTCCCCCTTTTCAGAAGTGTAGTGCTTCTGAGCTGAAGATGGAGTTAGAGGACCAAGGCTCAGACCCCAGTTGAGTTTTGCCTGTGGAGTGGAGCTGAAGCCCCGCTAGGATCGCCTTTTTCCGCTGCTGCTGCTTTTGTTTCGGTGTGAGGACTAAGTGCCTCTTCTGTAAGTATTTTACGCTTTATTTACGTTTGGGACTGTTTATTACTTGTCGTTTTGTGTACCCTGGCTGGTCCTGGACAGGGATTTAATACACAAAATAGTCTGGAAATTTTGGGCTAAATTTCTGGGCGTGACAAAGTGGTATCAGAGCCAACTCGACTGTAGGTTGAGCCAAATGGTCAAACCCTAAGGACAAGCTTTCTGAAAACCCTATTTGAAAAATGTCTCCCCTCGCCCTTCGGCTTTTCTTTGCGAAACAGTTTTTCAAAATTCTCCTCCCTGTCCCTCCAATTCTTATAGTTGTTAAACCGTGGAGGATAAACTGTCAGCTTCGTGTCTGTTCGGAAGTCAAGTCAAGCATCAAGCTTCGTGCAGCAAAGAGCGAGAAGGTCGGTTCAGAGTCGTCGTTCCGTGAAGATCAAGAAGAGTTTTCCCGAAGTTGACCTAAACCCAATCTTTCCCAGAAGAGTAGTTCCGTTAGCTTTCTAGATCGTGTGTTGTTTGCTTGTGTGTAGGGGTATGGTTTGCATCATTGGTGGGGATGCGACCATACTAGGTTGTTTGCTTAAGCAACTTGAAGAATAAAAGTCTACTCACAACATATCAGTAGGCAAGTGGTTTAGTACCTTATCTTTAGCAACCCCTCTCTTCCACCTCTCTTCCGTCCTGGCAGCGGATGGTCAGTGTCAGAGATAAGATCAATTAAAGTCACCAATCAATGGTTCAGTTGAAAGCTACAAGGTATCCCAGTGCCAGAAGAACCCTGCTCGTGATCAACATTTGGTGTCCAAGATTAGATGATGGATGTATTGATGCGGGAGATGCAAAGCTCGATGCAAGGTCAAGAGTAGCGGAAAGAACTCCAGCAGTAGTGTGTTGCAGTCAAGAGTCAGTGTGTTCATGAGCTAAATGAGAGTCACTTTTATGTGGAATTTCCTATCATCAACTAAGGCTTAAGTTCCAAATCTTGTCGGGATGAAAGTGCATCGCCATTGCTTCAATTTGATGGACCGATGAAGTTTCAGTCTTCAAAGTCAGGGCATCTGTAAATCCGAGAAATGTTGGTCATTTTTTCGAGGACAACAGTTCAAAGGTTCTCAGTCAGGCGAAAGTAAGACTACCCACTGTAAGGGGGGTAGGTCTCAGAGATGAGTTTTGGTTTACCTCGTCGGCATTTCACTTGAATGTTCAACCCAGTGCAGCAATTTGGTTAGTAATTAAAGGAGTCCGTTGCGAGCCACTAGCAGAGTCTCCCAATCTCAAGTCAACAGGTTCAATTCTAATGTACACCCTTGAGGCCAGGTCAACAGTTCAGCTTAGAGAAGTAGCATCGAGGATGGTTGCAGTTCAGACGAAAGACAGGTCAAGCAGGTTTTTCTGGAATTACTTGTTATTTGAATTGGGACCAGTCGAAGCGGACATAGGGTAAATGATTTATAAATGCCAGATTCCATTTTCATCCTCTTATAGCTAGCGTGGTGAATTCTCAGGTTACCAAAATTGCTAACCTCAACAGTTCAGCCCAAGCTAAGTAAGTTTCAGGAGCATCCGCAGTCCTAGACTGGGTCAGTTCAAGCAAAACCAGTCGGTCCAGTTTTGGCAAAGCAAAGGAACAGAAAGGTCGAATCCAGCCAGTTCAATCGTACAGGTTTGATCAACCAGTCAATCAATCAGTTCGAAGCAGAATGTGGCAGTTCAAGGTGCAGATCAGTCAGACCGCCCATCAGCACCGGCTTTCTTTCTAGCCATCCCAGAATCTCGGGACGAGATTCCTGTAAGGGGGGTAGATTTGTAACGCCCCGATTTTCGTTCGGGATTAAAAATCAATTAATAATGCATTTCCTAGAAATTAAATAAAAGTTAAAGCAATTTAATCAAGTGAATTAATGGGAGAATTAAAATTTTTCCCTTAAAAATCATTGGCCGGGAATATTTTGTAATATTCTTTGTGCCCTAATGTACTCTCCGGAATTTTCCGTGAATTTTCGGAGCTCAAGAAGTAATTTTAATGGCACAAAGTTCATCGAATCAATTAAAATAAAAAGAAAAGAAATTAAAATCCCCTCTTTGTCTTTGGGCTCGGCCCATTCTCCCTTCCCTCCTTCCCTCCTTTCTCCGCGTGGGCCGGCCCAGCTCGGCTCCCCCTCCTCCAAGTCCACATAACCCCCAGCCTCCTCCCTCCTCCCCTCGCCGACAGGTGGACCCGAGGCCCCACCTGTCATCGTCTCCCCCCAACCGTCTCCTCCTCTCTCCTTTCCCCCGAGGCCCCACCTGTCGGGTCCTTCCCCCACCTCCCGCCGATCCCGGTGCGCCGCCGCGCCGAAACCGCCGCCGCACCCACTTCCTCCGCTTTCGCCGCGCCCACGCCACGTCGCCGCCCTCTCCCCGTGTCTCCCGGCCGCGCCAGCGCACGAGAGGGGCGGGATTCGATTTTGAATCTCCCCCCCACCTTCTCTCTCTCCTCCCCCACGTCGCCGGCGAAATCGGAGCGCCTCCCGGCCACGTCCGCCTCCCCCTCCGCCTATAAAATGCTCCCCATGCCCTCCTCTCTCGTTTTCCGCTCTCACCGCTCCATCCCGTGCCCCCTACCGAGCTCGCACCGCCGCCACTTACGCCGCCGCCCGTCGCCGCACTCCGGCCGTGTGCCGCCGTCGCTAGAGCCGCCGCCGCACTAAGCCACCGCCACCACTAGCTTCGCCGCCGCAAGACCCTTCCCGGCCGCTGCTCTGCGTCGCCGGAATACCACCGAAACCCCATTTCCCTCGCGTCGTCGGTGAGTTCTCTCTCCCCTCCGACTCCGGCCGGCGTGGATGGTCGCCGTGGGGGTTTTCCTCCGCCCTAATTCCTCTCCTCTCTTTCCCTAGGTGTCGCCGTCGCTCGTCCGCACCTCGGCATCGCCGGTCTTCGCCGCCTCCCTCGTTTTTCTCCGCCGGCCATTGCCGCCCCTCCGGTGAGGTCTCCCTCCCCTTCCTTCCCTTCTTTTTTTTTTCCCCGTGCGCCGCCGCCCTCTTCGCGCGCTCGCCGTCGCTGGCGGTCGCATGCCCGCGCCGCCGCCTTGCCATGGCCGCCCGGCCGGCTTGATGCCGGGCCTGGCCGGTACATCGGCTCGTGGAGCCGGAGCCGTGGGGCCCGCTTGCCAGCCGTGCCCCCCCTTGAGCCGCTGCCGAGTGGGCCCGTGTACCAGCGCCCTCCCCCTTTGACTCGCTGACGTGTGGGGCCCGCCTGTCGGCGCCGGCCCTTTGCTGACGTCAGCGGCAGTCCTTTTCCTTTGAGAAAATAATTATTAATTGCGCAATAATTCGATAATAATTATAGAAATTCATTAAAATGGCTCAAAACCTTCTAAAACTCATATCTAATTCATTCGAACTCCAAATTGAGCCATTCAACTTGCAAAATCCATCTAAAATTGAGTTCTACATGTTTGTTTACTTTTTATGTACTGTTTCCTTGGTTTTTATTAGAGTTTTTCCTCGTTTTGCGTGCCAGCGTGTAGTTCCCGTCGTTTCGGAAGTCCGCGGTCGCGAGGAAAAGAGTTCGGAAGATCAAAGTGAAGAAGCAAGGCAAGTCACACATTCCCCTTGAGCATGTTGATCCCAATTTATAAATGTTTTACCGTTTACAAATAAATATGCATGTTTTGCTAATTACATGGGATCCGGGTATTACCTATCTGCTCGCTTGTGCCATGTTTACTTGATATCTGTCCTTTGTCAACCTTGGGTGATAAATCGACTAGCTTGTGTTACTTATGTGACCTAGCTAGAACTATATGCTTAGCCATGCTTAATTACCACTAGCTCAGTCGATGGGATAATTGCAGTATTAGACATTCTAGTATCTTGTTGAGCCGCGTGCTCGAGACATCTGGCCATGTTTTATGGTCGTAATTATCCAACTAAAATGCGACTGAATGGTGGGCTGTGGGTGCATGGTTTTGTGAGTCGCACCCATGGCAATTAAGGACCGGTTCACGGGAAACCCTGGAAGACTTACAGCGCTTGCCACAAGCGGGAATGGGTAACTGCTTGATCTGAAGTATAGCTCGACCCTTTCCTAGGCACCGGTGGCGAGGGTGGGCGTGATGGAGTTGGGTCGGCCGGGGTGTCCGGTTGTCCAGCTGCCGGATTCACCGCGGCGCAAGAGGGGACCGCCCACTGCCTTTTGAGGGGTGGGGGTGAAACCTTAGCGTGGTGTGGATGGTTAGGGGAGGGTTATGCGAAGGGTCTCGTCACAATCACTCGACATGGTGACGTGTGCATCATGGGCACATGATGACGCGGTGACATGTCGGTGGGTTGTGTCTTGTGGGTACAGTTGTGCACCTCTGGCCAGAGTAAAACTATTCGAATAGCCGTGCCCGCGGTTATGGGCGATCGACCAGATTCACCGTGATTAGTCTCACACCTAATAAATCGACCCAATGCACTGTAGTACAGGTGGGTTGGTTGGGCCTGTTCAACGTGGTGTAGCGTTGATCAGTGGAGATTTTAATGTTACTTAAATTACTCAACAGTTTTACTGTTTGCTAAATAAAATGTTTTACAACCGCCTTTATGCAAATAGCCACAAACCGTCCTTGTGTTCCCTTTGCACGTCTGCATCGTTGGTGTGGCTTGCTGAGTACGGTGGTTGTACTCAGCCTTGCTATTATTCCCCCTTTTCAGAAGTGTAGTGCTTCTGAGCTGAAGATGGAGTTAGAGGACCAAGGCTCAGACCCCAGTTGAGTTTTGCCTGTGGAGTGGAGCTGAAGCCCCGCTAGGATCGCCTTTTTCCGCTGCTGCTGCTTTTGTTTCGGTGTGAGGACTAAGTGCCTCTTCTGTAAGTATTTTACGCTTTATTTACGTTTGGGACTGTTTATTACTTGTCGTTTTGTGTACCCTGGCTGGTCCTGGACAGGGATTTAATACACAAAATAGTCTGGAAATTTTGGGCTAAATTTCTGGGCGTGACAAAGTGGTATCAGAGCCAACTCGACTGTAGGTTGAGCCAAATGGTCAAACCCTAAGGACAAGCTTTCTGAAAACCCTATTTGAAAAATGTCTCCCCTCGCCCTTCGGCTTTTCTTTGCGAAACAGTTTTTCAAAATTCTCCTCCCTGTCCCTCCAATTCTTATAGTTGTTAAACCGTGGAGGATAAACTGTCAGCTTCGTGTCTGTTCGGAAGTCAAGTCAAGCATCAAGCTTCGTGCAGCAAAGAGCGAGAAGGTCGGTTCAGAGTCGTCGTTCCGTGAAGATCAAGAAGAGTTTTCCCGAAGTTGACCTAAACCCAATCTTTCCCAGAAGAGTAGTTCCGTTAGCTTTCTAGATCGTGTGTTGTTTGCTTGTGTGTAGGGGTATGGTTTGCATCATTGGTGGGGATGCGACCATACTAGGTTGTTTGCTTAAGCAACTTGAAGAATAAAAGTCTACTCACAACATATCAGTAGGCAAGTGGTTTAGTACCTTATCTTTAGCAACCCCTCTCTTCCACCTCTCTTCCGTCCTGGCAGCGGATGGTCAGTGTCAGAGATAAGATCAATTAAAGTCACCAATCAATGGTTCAGTTGAAAGCTACAAGGTATCCCAGTGCCAGAAGAACCCTGCTCGTGATCAACATTTGGTGTCCAAGATTAGATGATGGATGTATTGATGCGGGAGATGCAAAGCTCGATGCAAGGTCAAGAGTAGCGGAAAGAACTCCAGCAGTAGTGTGTTGCAGTCAAGAGTCAGTGTGTTCATGAGCTAAATGAGAGTCACTTTTATGTGGAATTTCCTATCATCAACTAAGGCTTAAGTTCCAAATCTTGTCGGGATGAAAGTGCATCGCCATTGCTTCAATTTGATGGACCGATGAAGTTTCAGTCTTCAAAGTCAGGGCATCTGTAAATCCGAGAAATGTTGGTCATTTTTTCGAGGACAACAGTTCAAAGGTTCTCAGTCAGGCGAAAGTAAGACTACCCACTGTAAGGGGGGTAGGTCTCAGAGATGAGTTTTGGTTTACCTCGTCGGCATTTCACTTGAATGTTCAACCCAGTGCAGCAATTTGGTTAGTAATTAAAGGAGTCCGTTGCGAGCCACTAGCAGAGTCTCCCAATCTCAAGTCAACAGGTTCAATTCTAATGTACACCCTTGAGGCCAGGTCAACAGTTCAGCTTAGAGAAGTAGCATCGAGGATGGTTGCAGTTCAGACGAAAGACAGGTCAAGCAGGTTTTTCTGGAATTACTTGTTATTTGAATTGGGACCAGTCGAAGCGGACATAGGGTAAATGATTTATAAATGCCAGATTCCATTTTCATCCTCTTATAGCTAGCGTGGTGAATTCTCAGGTTACCAAAATTGCTAACCTCAACAGTTCAGCCCAAGCTAAGTAAGTTTCAGGAGCATCCGCAGTCCTAGACTGGGTCAGTTCAAGCAAAACCAGTCGGTCCAGTTTTGGCAAAGCAAAGGAACAGAAAGGTCGAATCCAGCCAGTTCAATCGTACAGGTTTGATCAACCAGTCAATCAATCAGTTCGAAGCAGAATGTGGCAGTTCAAGGTGCAGATCAGTCAGACCGCCCATCAGCACCGGCTTTCTTTCTAGCCATCCCAGAATCTCGGGACGAGATTCCTGTAAGGGGGGTAGATTTGTAACGCCCCGATTTTCGTTCGGGATTAAAAATCAATTAATAATGCATTTCCTAGAAATTAAATAAAAGTTAAAGCAATTTAATCAAGTGAATTAATGGGAGAATTAAAATTTTTCCCTTAAAAATCATTGGCCGGGAATATTTTGTAATATTCTTTGTGCCCTAATGTACTCTCCGGAATTTTCCGTGAATTTTCGGAGCTCAAGAAGTAATTTTAATGGCACAAAGTTCATCGAATCAATTAAAATAAAAAGAAAAGAAATTAAAATCCCCTCTTTGTCTTTGGGCTCGGCCCATTCTCCCTTCCCTCCTTCCCTCCTTTCTCCGCGTGGGCCGGCCCAGCTCGGCTCCCCCTCCTCCAAGTCCACATAACCCCCAGCCTCCTCCCTCCTCCCCTCGCCGACAGGTGGACCCGAGGCCCCACCTGTCATCGTCTCCCCCCAACCGTCTCCTCCTCTCTCCTTTCCCCCGAGGCCCCACCTGTCGGGTCCTTCCCCCACCTCCCGCCGATCCCGGTGCGCCGCCGCGCCGAAACCGCCGCCGCACCCACTTCCTCCGCTTTCGCCGCGCCCACGCCACGTCGCCGCCCTCTCCCCGCGTCTCCCGGCCGCGCCAGCGCACGAGAGGGGCGGGATTCGATTTTGAATCTCCCCCCCACCTTCTCTCTCTCCTCCCCCACGTCGCCGGCGAAATCGGAGCGCCTCCCGGCCACGTCCGCCTCCCCCTCCGCCTATAAAATGCTCCCCATGCCCTCCTCTCTCGTTTTCCGCTCTCACCGCTCCATCCCGTGCCCCCTACCGAGCTCGCACCGCCGCCACTTACGCCGCCGCCCGTCGCCGCACTCCGGCCGTGTGCCGCCGTCGCTAGAGCCGCCGCCGCACTAAGCCACCGCCACCACTAGCTTCGCCGCCGCAAGACCCTTCCCGGCCGCTGCTCTGCGTCGCCGGAATACCACCGAAACCCCATTTCCCTCGCGTCGTCGGTGAGTTCTCTCTCCCCTCCGACTCCGGCCGGCGTGGATGGTCGCCGTGGGGGTTTTCCTCCGCCCTAATTCCTCTCCTCTCTTTCCCTAGGTGTCGCCGTCGCTCGTCCGCACCTCGGCATCGCCGGTCTTCGCCGCCTCCCTCGTTTTTCTCCGCCGGCCATTGCCGCCCCTCCGGTGAGGTCTCCCTCCCCTTCCTTCCCTTCTTTTTTTTTTCCCCGTGCGCCGCCGCCCTCTTCGCGCGCTCGCCGTCGCTGGCGGTCGCATGCCCGCGCCGCCGCCTTGCCATGGCCGCCCGGCCGGCTTGATGCCGGGCCTGGCCGGTACATCGGCTCGTGGAGCCGGAGCCGTGGGGCCCGCTTGCCAGCCGTGCCCCCCCTTGAGCCGCTGCCGAGTGGGCCCGTGTACCAGCGCCCTCCCCCTTTGACTCGCTGACGTGTGGGGCCCGCCTGTCGGCGCCGGCCCTTTGCTGACGTCAGCGGCAGTCCTTTTCCTTTGAGAAAATAATTATTAATTGCGCAATAATTCGATAATAATTATAGAAATTCATTAAAATGGCTCAAAACCTTCTAAAACTCATATCTAATTCATTCGAACTCCAAATTGAGCCATTCAACTTGCAAAATCCATCTAAAATTGAGTTCTACATGTTTGTTTACTTTTTATGTACTGTTTCCTTGGTTTTTATTAGAGTTTTTCCTCGTTTTGCGTGCCAGCGTGTAGTTCCCGTCGTTTCGGAAGTCCGCGGTCGCGAGGAAAAGAGTTCGGAAGATCAAAGTGAAGAAGCAAGGCAAGTCACACATTCCCCTTGAGCATGTTGATCCCAATTTATAAATGTTTTACCGTTTACAAATAAATATGCATGTTTTGCTAATTACATGGGATCCGGGTATTACCTATCTGCTCGCTTGTGCCATGTTTACTTGATATCTGTCCTTTGTCAACCTTGGGTGATAAATCGACTAGCTTGTGTTACTTATGTGACCTAGCTAGAACTATATGCTTAGCCATGCTTAATTACCACTAGCTCAGTCGATGGGATAATTGCAGTATTAGACATTCTAGTATCTTGTTGAGCCGCGTGCTCGAGACATCTGGCCATGTTTTATGGTCGTAATTATCCAACTAAAATGCGACTGAATGGTGGGCTGTGGGTGCATGGTTTTGTGAGTCGCACCCATGGCAATTAAGGACCGGTTCACGGGAAACCCTGGAAGACTTACAGCGCTTGCCACAAGCGGGAATGGGTAACTGCTTGATCTGAAGTATAGCTCGACCCTTTCCTAGGCACCGGTGGCGAGGGTGGGCGTGATGGAGTTGGGTCGGCCGGGGTGTCCGGTTGTCCAGCTGCCGGATTCACCGCGGCGCAAGAGGGGACCGCCCACTGCCTTTTGAGGGGTGGGGGTGAAACCTTAGCGTGGTGTGGATGGTTAGGGGAGGGTTATGCGAAGGGTCTCGTCACAATCACTCGACATGGTGACGTGTGCATCATGGGCACATGATGACGCGGTGACATGTCGGTGGGTTGTGTCTTGTGGGTACAGTTGTGCACCTCTGGCCAGAGTAAAACTATTCGAATAGCCGTGCCCGCGGTTATGGGCGATCGACCAGATTCACCGTGATTAGTCTCACACCTAATAAATCGACCCAATGCACTGTAGTACAGGTGGGTTGGTTGGGCCTGTTCAACGTGGTGTAGCGTTGATCAGTGGAGATTTTAATGTTACTTAAATTACTCAACAGTTTTACTGTTTGCTAAATAAAATGTTTTACAACCGCCTTTATGCAAATAGCCACAAACCGTCCTTGTGTTCCCTTTGCACGTCTGCATCGTTGGTGTGGCTTGCTGAGTACGGTGGTTGTACTCAGCCTTGCTATTATTCCCCCTTTTCAGAAGTGTAGTGCTTCTGAGCTGAAGATGGAGTTAGAGGACCAAGGCTCAGACCCCAGTTGAGTTTTGCCTGTGGAGTGGAGCTGAAGCCCCGCTAGGATCGCCTTTTTCCGCTGCTGCTGCTTTTGTTTCGGTGTGAGGACTAAGTGCCTCTTCTGTAAGTATTTTACGCTTTATTTACGTTTGGGACTGTTTATTACTTGTCGTTTTGTGTACCCTGGCTGGTCCTGGACAGGGATTTAATACACAAAATAGTCTGGAAATTTTGGGCTAAATTTCTGGGCGTGACATGTCGTACCCGGTTTTGCGGTTCAGGGACGAAAATCAGACTGGACGACAAATAGAGGGACCTAAGTGAACTTATTCCAACAAAGAAAGGGGAGAATCTATATAAATTGGCAAAATTTGCTACAGGACATCTAAAAAAACGTGTAATTAGTTAGAAGACACCGCAAGAACGCGTTTTTGCTGTAGGCACCAAAAAAATAGTAATTAGCTAATGGATACCCGTGTGATTATTTTATTATATCGGGAAGAATTGAAGAGAGAAATAACTGTGTAATTATGTTTCTACCCTTTGATTTTTTTCTTTTCCTTTTTTTTCTTCATTATCTTTTTCTCCCTCTCTCATTCTTTCTCTTTTTCTCTCTCTACACCCAACCACCACTACGTTCTCTCCTTCCGCTCCTTCCGGGAGGACGAGGTCAGGCGCCTCATCCGCTCCATCTCCGCCGAGAGCAGCGGCGGCACCGCCGCCTTCAACCTTGCCCGTCGTCGCCGCCGCTTCGCCCGTTGTCGCGGGGCTCCAAATCCACCTGTGTAGCTCAAAACCAAAGCTGGTCCTGGGGTTTTGGGGGCCTAGGGCAAAAACTTATATGGAGTCCCCTATATATACATAAACTAATATATATATATATATATATATATATATATATATATATATATATATATATATATATATATATATTTATTTATTTATATAGTCTTATTAAGAGAAAAAAAGATAGAGAAATTCATCAGATAAGATGAATTGGACTTGGAGGAGTGTAGGACCTTGAAATCTGATGAATTGGAGGAGTGTAGTCCAGGCAGCAGGTGGCAGGGGCAGCGAGCAATGAGCAGTAGCGAGCAAAGAAGGCGATCGGTGGACGATCGACACAAACGAGCATGGCTACTGGTGAGCCGCGATTTGCCGACTTGCCGTTTTCGTTTGCGAGACGCTAAGAAGTCGCCGAGAGCGCAGGAGCAGCGAGCGACGTGAGTAGCATGCATGATGTGATCGAGGCGAAGCGACGGGAGTAAGATGAAGATCGCTTCGGCTTCGCTGAAACAAACTTGGCGATGGACTAAAATTCATTTTCTGTGTTGGGCTATTTAGCTGTCTAACTTAATATAGGCCCATGTCCCAAGAACTAAAATTATACAATACATAATATATATACTATATGTGTACGTATAAAGGCCCCTAGATTTTGAGGGACTCGAGCGGCCGCACAGCCTGACCCCCCCTAGGGTCGGCCCTGCTCAAAACGACGCACAGGCAGAGCAGCTAGCAACCAAAAGCAAAGCAAACAATGGAGCTGCGACTGCGAGCAAGAGGGGACATGATGCGGTGTAGCCGCCGCCTCCTTTGCAGCCTCTTCCTCGCCATCGCAGCGCTGTGTAGTGTCGCGTCGGCCGCGGCGACGACTGGGACATCAGCTACCAGTTCACGTCCTGGACTACGTCCGCAAGCTGGCCGTCACCATCAACGGCCACACGTTGGGCCCCACCATCCACGCCGTCCAGGGGGACACCATCGTCGTCAACGTCAAGAACTCGTTGCCGACGGAGAACGTCGCCATCCACTGGCAAGACATCCGGCAGATCGGCACGCCATGGGCGGACGGCACGGAGAGCGTGTCACACCCTGAAGTTCTCCTCCCAAGCCTAAAATTTAATTTATAAATGACCCTAAGAAAATGCCGGTGCAAATCAAGAGAAAACCCTAAGAAAGTAATACAAATAATAATCGAATCTGACATGTGGAATTTTTCTTGAGTTCTACATGTCGAAATTCACTAACAGGATTTTTAGTGGAATTTTCAGAGCCCTAGAAATAATTTTAATCAATTAAAATTGAGCACAGGCAATATTTAAATCCCTGGAAATTCCTTTCTTTCTTTTTCCTTTTCTTTCTCCTTTTCCCTTAGTGGGCCGCCGGCCCATTTCCCCTCCTCTCTCCCCGCGCCTTGCTGGGCCGGCCGGAGGCCACGCCCTAGCTCAGCCCGCGCCCCCTCCTCTCCCGGGGTCACCGACAGGTGGGGCCCACCTGTCGGGTCCTCCCCCAACCTCCAGCCGCTCGCCGCCGCGCCCGCAACCGCCGCCGCGCCTCGCGTCCGTGCCTCCCAGGCCACGCCGTCCACGTCGCCCTCGCACCCACGCCTCCCGCGCCCACTTCCCCCTCTCTCCCGCTCGCCCGCGCTTCCGAGACGGCCGGGATTCGATTTTCGAATCCCGCCTCTCTCTCCTCTCCCACTCCCCCCACGTTGGCCGGCGATTCCCGCCTCTCCCGGCCACGTCCGGCCCCCTCTCTCCCTATTTAAGCTCCGCCGTCATCCTCTCTCTCTTTTTCCCCATTTCGCCGAACTCTCCCGAGCTCTCCATCACTCCCGCACCGTGCATCCACCCGCCGCCGCCTTTCCCATCACTCCGGCCGCCGCTAGCCGCCGCTAGGCTCGCCGCCGCACCGCGCCGTTGCCGCTGTCGGGTTCGCGTGGCCAAGATCCACCCCGTCCACCCCTCCTTCGTCGAGGTTCGTCGCCGGAGCGCCATTCCCATTGTGCGACGGTGAGAGTCGCCATGGCCGCCGCCTTCGGCCGGCGTTCCCGCCTTCTATGGCCCCTCTCTCCCTCTCTAATCTTTTCCTTTTCGTTCTTTAGGTCGTCCCGGTCCCCGTCCGCCGCTTGTCGACCTCCCTCCGCCGCTCCTCGTCGCCGGTCGTCGTCGTCCCCTCCGGTGAGGACTCCCTCCCCTTTCCTCTCCTTCCCCGATTCCCCGTGTGCCGCCGCCACCCACGCTCGTCGTCGCCTTCGGTCGCCGTCACCGCCGGGGCGCCGTCCGCTACCGCCGCCCGCGCCGCCGCTTCCTGTCGCCGGTGGATGTGCGCGTGCCGCCACCCTTGCCATGGCCGGCCGGCCGGCTTTGTGCCAAGCCGAGCCGAGCCAGGCCGCCGCCGCACCGTCCGATCGGCCCCGGGCTGATCCGGGCCGTCGATCCCGTGGACCGGCGGTGGACCACCCGCGTGGTCCCGGTCCACGGTAGACCGACCACTCGTGCGCCGCTGCCGAGTGGGGCCCGCTTGCCGGCGCCCCTTTTCCCTCTCTCCCGAGCCGCTGACCGGTGGGGCCCGCTTGCCGGCGCCGCGCCCCCCCTTGATTACGTCAGCTCTGGGATTTATTGCGCAATAAATGATTTAAGGACTTTTTGTTATAGTAATAAACACAGTGAATCTTCTAAAATTCATAACTAATTCATCCGAGCTCCGTTTAAGCCCATTCAAGTCTCAGTAAATCAAGAAAAATGTGTAGAATCTATTAAAAATGGTTTTGTTCCCTGTTTCAGTAGTCTTATAGCCTGTTTGCAATGTTTGCCTTGTATGTCGCTAGATTCCGGTTCCTCCGACGCTCCGGTGTACTTCGAAATAGTCGCCGAGGTTCCTCCAGCAGCAGAGCAAGGCAAGTCATGCTTGTCACTTGAACATGTTGATCCTATATTGCAAATGCTCTATTGTTTTTCTTCAAATATTGCATTGTTTTATAATGTTACTATGGGGTGTTTACCTATTGTCATAGCCATGCTATTGTTGTACCATGTCCCTTTGTCAGCTTGGGGTTATAACATGACTAGAGATTGGACTAGGGATTGCTTAGCCATGCTTAGTTCAACTAGTGCACAATGGGGAAAATTCTATTAATGTTTAGACTGTTGGTTCTAATGGTATTGTTGGATTAGTGCCACCGCTTTGGTGTTGGTTAATTAAAATAAATCACATGGTGGGCTGTGGGTGCATGGTTTTGCTGGTCGCACCCATGGCAGTTAAGGACCGGTTCGCGGGATGCCCTGGAAGAACTTATCGTACTTACCACAAGCCAGCGTGGGCAACGGCTGGGCTTGTAGTGTAGCTTACCTCTAGCTGACGCATCCATGCAAGGGTGAGTGTGATGGAGCGGGGCGGGCCCTGCGACGGCCTCTGTCGCTTCCGGATTCACCTAGGCACGAGAGGCGACTGCCCGCTGCCTTGCGAGGAGTGGGGGTGAAACCTGAGGTGTGGTGTGCTTGGTTAGAGGGGGTTATGCGAAGGGTCCTGTCACGGCCTCTTTCCGGTATGTCGTGGTGGCATGTCGGCGCACGGAAACGTGTCGTGGGGCTGTGTCTTGTGGGTACAGTTGTACACCTCTGATCAGAGTAAAACTATTCGAATAGCCGTGCCCGCGGTTATGGGCGGTCAACCAGATTCACCGTGATTAGTCTCACCCTAGTGTAATCTTTAGAATTTGGATAGTATAGGTGGATGGTTGGGCCTGTCGCAACGTGGCATAGCGTTGGACAGTGGATGATTAATATTGATTAATTATTACAACGGTTTAAATCTTCCAACTTCTGTTTATAAATGCTCGCTTTATGCAAATGAACCACTCTAGCTCTCCTTTGATAATTCCCTGCATCATACCCCTATTCCGGTATAACTTGCTAAGTACAGTGGGTAGTACTCAGTCTTGCTCTTTTTTTCCCAACCCCAGAGTACGAGTGTGTGTCAGATGGAGGTTTCTCTGAGGAGTAGGCTTCGTCCGTGCCGTCGAGGATGCCTGTGGAGTGGTGTTCCCGCTGCAGTTCTAGTCAAGGCTTAGCTCCTGTTGTCTTTCATTTTTTTCGCTGCATTTATGTAAGACTTTTATGATGTTTGTAAGACGTGGATCTGAATGTCAACATTGTCGTTTGTGTACCCCGGCCGGTCCTGGACGGGGATTTTAATGCACATTCTGCTTGGAATTCTATTCGGGAATTTCTGGGCGTGACAGGGCGTCACCCAGTGCCCCATCCTCCCTGGCGACACCTTCACCTACACCTTCATCGTCGACCGTCCCGGGACGTACATGTACCACGCCCACTACGGATGTAGCGCTCGGCGGGTCTCAAAGGCATGATCGCCGTTGAGGCTGCCCAGCACACCGTGCTGCTCAACGACTGGTGGCACCGGAGCACGTATGAGCAGGCGGCGGGGCTCGCCTCCGTGCCCATGGTCTGGGTTGGCGAGCCGCAGTCGCTGCTCATTAACGGGCGCAGCCGGTTCATGAACTGCTCGTCCTTGCCAGCGACGGTGGCGGCGTCGCGCAACATGGCGCACCCGGACTGCGCGCCGGCGGTGTTCGCCGTGGTGCCCGGGAAGATGTGCCGCTTCCGCATCGCCAGCGTCACCTCCCTCTTCGTGGTCCGTTCGCGCCCGTCGGGCTCATCGACATGTTCAACGCCGGTGACGCCATCGAGGAGTGCGCCATCGACGCCACCGCAGCTGTCGTGCCGCCCAGGGTGCGCGGTTGCGGCCGTTTTGGCGCCTACTTCTCATGGAGGCCAGCAAGGTGCACGCTCGACGGCGCCGACGTAGGGTTCACCTATGACAGCGACATGAGGAGGACATGCTCACAGTGGGGCCCACATTGGATTAATTTGAGCCAAGGGCAAACTGGTCTTTAATGATTGTTTCTCTCTCCTATTTCTCCAAAAATAATAAAATAATCCTGCCGATGTCCAGCAGCTAATTACCAGATTTTTGTGATGCCCTAGAGCAAATACACATTCTTACGATGTCCCTAGCAAATTTTGCCATATAAATTTGGACAATTTTTTTTGGATGAAAAATGTCTAAATCTAGGTGAATTGACTTATATTTTATTACAACGTAACTTCTACTTAACTCGTATAAAATCTTTATCTATTATAAAAATTTAAGATGATTTTTATTAGTCTTCTCTTTCGTCCGTTTTCTGAACCGCGAGACGAATTTATTAAGCCTAATTAATCCATCATTAGCAAATGTTTACTGTAGCACTACATTATCAAATTATGGAGCAATTAGACTTAAAAGATTCGTCTTGCAATTTCCTGATGAACTGTATAATTGGTTTTTTATATATTTAATACTTTATATATGTGTCCAAATATTTAATGTGACAAGATGAAAATTTTTGTTTTAGAAACTAAACATGGCCTTAGCTGGAGTACCCGCCAAATAAAAAGCACCCACTGTCAAACTGCTGCCACCAAATCAGGCAGTCTGCCACTTACCACTACTAGTAATCGTGCACGTGCAATGCACGTTTTCACAATTTACATTCTTTCAATGCAAAATTTCTCAATTGTCAAGATATATCTAGTAATCGTGCACGTGCAATGCACGTTTTCACAATTTACATTCTTTCAATGCAAAATTTCTCAATTGTATCAAAATATATTCTCGAGAGCCACGTGAAATTGGTTGTTTCTGTTTCCATCTAAAAGGATAAATTGAGTTTCATTTTCACTTTCATGTTTTCCAATTCATTCATTTCAACACGCCAGAAAGATTAAAAAATAATTGAGAGATGTCTATTACAACCTCATTTTGTGAGACAAGATGCAGAAGTTCACGAGAATATCATGGAGATAAATTTAAGGATAAATTCCTTAATGCCGGATCTATTATCCCACGGTTCTTCAAATGACATGGGCAAAATCCCTTATATTCTTAGATGGAGTTAATACAATATAATCCATTTGAAACAATATTTCTCTTTTCCTAAGTGTAAAAAAACATGGCCAAATATTCCTTTAGAATCATCCAAAGCATGTGGTGGCACAATTCAATATTAGGAATTGTTGTTTGTGGCAGCAAAATCTCAATCAAAAGAGTAAAAAAAATGCTGCTAATCTCATCCCTTTCCTAAAAGGATTATATTGAGAAGCCTGATCGGACATGATTGCTATCATAATTACTTGCATCACTTTCATATCCTACTTGCCTGCTTGGGTTCTTGTCCAATTCCCATCGTTGATTCATCGTCACATCACAACTTGGATTTTAGCCCCCTGGTTCATCACTTCATCACCAATGTACTTCTATAGCAAGTCCATCACCAATAACATGTCGAAGGGCAGTTAGCAGTAGAATAAATCGAGGATGATAGCATGGGAAAGGATAAGGCACTCTGGGATCATGGATGGATTGCTTACCGTAATGGCTAATTGTGTCAACCATTAAAAAGCAAAAAAAAAAGTAAAATTGGTTGTCTGAGAAAGTGTAGATGTTCAAGATCAAGTACATGACCATCTAAGCTGATTAGGCACTACAAGCATTTGGGCATAACTACATAGTTTAGTTTTCTAAGATTCCCTAACAAGCATAAATTGGCACAACAGTAACATATATACAGGAAAGCTTAGAAGACTTCATAACTTGGTTTTGCATACCTAGTTAAAAGTAGTAACAACTATTTGGAGGCAATACCTCTGAGTCCAATTTTGTATTTTTCATTTGCCCAAACCAATCATGTTTAGAAGATTCCTAATGCTTATAGCCCTTGGAAGATGACGATGTTCTACAAAAATGAAAGGAAAAGTTGAGTTCCTGTTAATGACAACGATACCTTGTTGCGTTGAATCACAAATAATTTATGAAACTTTATGAAACCTCATAATCACATAGGTGACTCCGAACAGTAGCATAGCCATGACCATTGACCATATTAAAACACTGTTGAAGTGTGTAGCAACAGGAAGAGCAATTGACAAAGCCTGAAAACATTAATATGCTGAAGTATTATGCTCCTTATGGAAGCACCTCTGCAAGTGAGCATGATACACACTATAGAGATAAGCGGTTAAGATGAACTTACCGCCTTTGTAGTCCACGCAAATTTTAATCCTGTAGGTCAACAATATACACGCATCAGGTAATAATAATTAATACATACACCCAGCACCAGCAGACCATTAAAACAAATATGTGCCTGAAGTAATTATAAATCTGCACAACTGTTCTTCCATGTTGTTTCCAATAAAAAGTATTTAGGTTGCACTCAACATATATTGAACTACAAAGGGGAAAATTTTCTAACCCAGATCATGTAAAAATATGAGTGGCACCATGTTCTAGCAGATTGGAATATAAACCATCGTGATTCGTGAAAGGTCACAAATTACCAATTGGAAAGACTCATTCTTACCCCCACAACGAATTTATCACATGACATTACTACTGCATATTCATGGTTTCTAACTGGCTTATATTAGATTACTTAAACCCCATGGGATCTTTGGAAGGTTAGGGGCGCCACGTCATCAGTTTGGTTCGGATAATTAACGCGCATATGCATTTAGCAATTAGCAGCGATAGTGCGCAGCGATATATTAGATTATGTTTTAATTGGTTTTAGTAGCACAGGATTAGATGCGTTTCTATTGGGCCATTTTCCTGTGCCGGCCCTTCCTTGCACATGGGCTTTTCCCTTTCTCATTGCTCAGCCCACGTTCTGTTTCCGTGTTTCCGTGCTTCTGTTCCACACGGAGCGGCGCTAGAAACACCGCTTGCCGTGTACAGCGCACGCCGGATTGGCCACCGTCTCCTGCCGCCGTACGTGGTAGTGGAGGATGCTTGGTGAAGTCTCTTCTCGGCTGCTGCGCACATCCCTCCTCTCCCCATTCTCTCCTCTTCGGTTTTCTTGGTGAGGTCGCCGGCGATTTCTCCTCCTTTCTTTTTCCTCTTTCTTCCTGCTGAGTAGCAGTCTAATCCAGTGATTTCTCCCTTTTTTTTCTTCTTCCCCAGGGTTTCCTTCACCGTTCGGCTGCGCATTGCCTTCCCATCGGAGCTACTTGCCTCAACAGTTTGGTCGGCCGCATGTGCTCGGTCGGGAGGCCCTAGGGCCTCCACTTTATCTGCGAAGGTGATCCAATGAAAGCCTTCTAGATTACCTCCGATCCCATCGCTCCAATCCCTATTTCCATCCGACCTCTCTCATCTAGCCTTCGCCTCCTCCAAAATCCACAA
This sequence comes from Oryza sativa Japonica Group, assembly GCF_034140825.1. Classification (NCBI taxonomy): domain Eukaryota; kingdom Viridiplantae; phylum Streptophyta; class Magnoliopsida; order Poales; family Poaceae; genus Oryza; species Oryza sativa. The sequence continues at coordinate 8,645,013 of NC_089035.1, read as the reverse complement.
TATGGTGTGCCGCTGATATGATTTTCCCCTCCCTCCTCACTAGAAATCCTTTCTTCCATTGGTGACCATGGTAATCCTCACCTCCTCCACCCTTAGGTACCTTCCTGGACGCTATCCTCGCATCTTTGACCAATAGCCACGACCAGGGTCTGCATCACGGCACGGGGACCTAGCCTCACAATCTGAGGTGAAGCAACAGCCATGGCTGCTATTATGCGAGAGGACCATAGGTCAGTACGAGTGGGGCTTCTCTCCCTTCTGCTTGTGCCATGCTGATTAGGTCTTTGTTCTGTTTTGGTCGTATGCTACCCTCACCCATCCTACTTTTGTTGGCATCCTATTCTATCTCTTTGTTAGTTATCTTTAATGTTCTATGTTTACTATGCTAATTTGTGTGTGCATGATTTTATTCTTAATTGCAGTTGTAACTGCTGAATACATCACTGCCTTGCCTTTTCTGGTATGGTAACTGCTCTGGTAATCAGGTATAATATTCAAATCAATGATTCTATAGTGTGTTCGCGTTTCCTGCTTTTTTCTGTCTCAATTAGCCATATCTTTTAGTGAGATCTGCTTCCCCCTCCATTGTTTAGTTTGGCATGGAATACATTTGGTTCTAGCTTCTCATACACTATTTCCTTTTGTTAGAGAAAATAGGATGCAGACAGACTCAGATCGCCATCTTCTCGAGCACATGATCTACACAAGTAGCCAATTCTGCACAAAGTTAAGTAAACTCTAAACTATATACATTGAATTTTGCTTCCCAATAGCAGTGTAGAAGATAATAGATTTTCTAATTGCTTTTCTTTGTATATGCTCATTACTGTCCTTGGTTTGTGCTTATTCATAACAAGATTGTTTGCCTATCCTTTTTCTCTACAAGATGGGCACATTTAAATGAACTATTTATCATTAATCCATGATGGAGATAATGCGTTGAAAGCTCAGTTAGTCCGTTGCTTATTAATTTAAGTTAACCATTTTTCTTAGGTCAATTATTATCTTACATTAACATAATAGAGAAAAATTTTCACTTTTGAGAGGATTCAACACAATGTTTCATTCAAACAAGCGCCTTCAGCAACTGTTCATAGAAGTGCATTCTTCTTCTAGAGCAATGTACAATGATTTAGGATTTGACAAAGTAATTTTCAATTTATCAGAACTGATTTCTCATAATTACATCTTCATTTCATATTGGCCAGAGCATTGCCAGTGAGCGCGCTATAACTGTGGTATCCCAATCAGTGGCACTAAGTTTTAGGTTGACTGCAATGCTTTTTCTCTGCAGTTGCTCCTAACTGCAATTTCTTTTTGTCAAACCTCATTGATGTATTCAACAAGTATCAGTCGCTGAAGCAAGTTCTGCTGCAGCACAAATCTAACAGTGTTAGGTTCTCATGTTCTTCTGGTTATACTTAGCATTCTTTAATGTCAATTTATCACATTTCTGGTTATAGTTTCTTACTCTTTTTTTACAGCATCTGTATGAAACAACAACAGTCATTTCAGCATTCTTTCCTGCTGGTAGGAAAAATGTGGACTCATAACAAATGTCCAAAATTGGCGTGTTTCATTTGACCTAAATAGTAAAAAGATAGGCATTAGTACAGTTAGACATGGCTTGTGGGTAATTAGGCTTACCTACATGGTCATTAACTTAGCTATAAAGTTGTTGTTACTTGACAAGATCAGTTAACAGTTAATTGCCAGAACTAAGGCTTACAACTAGTACATCACTTCAGAGAACATACTTACTTAAACCCGCAATTTGCATGTACCGTATTCTTCAGATACGTTGGTTGCCCATATAAAATGGGGTCTTAATTCCTTTACATGCAATAATTCATAAAGTCTGAATTCATCTTCAACAGTGCTTTGGTCACAACCAATTGAAGCAGTAGTTGTAGATATTTCTTACCACACACATTTTTTATTGTAGTGTTCAAATAAAATAAATTCACTCTAAATATTTGCTTGACTAAAACTCAGTTACCTTTATTGCATTTCAGGATTCTGTTATAACCTGAAACATATTTATTCAACCCTTTATAAAGTTACATGTCCATATTATATATTCATATTAATATTAGTTTATTCCAAACTGCACTACAAATAAAGAATTTAACCATTTGGTAGTAATCAGTTGTTGAGCAAAGCTCCCAAATAGCATGTGTAATCAAGTTCTATTGTGTTGTATTCATGCTCTCAAATGGTGGTTACATCTTTATGCCACATTAACTTAGCTAAGCATTGACATTTGACAAGTGAAGTCCTTACATGATTACATATGATTTAATCTTTGTATAGATAAGTTATATAGCATATCCATAGGTTTTAGTTTTGACTTACACAAAGAAACTGCTATATTTAGTCACTGATTAATTCATTTATTTGTTGAGTTATTTCTCTCCTGTTGACTGCACTAATAATTGGTGCTTTATTCACTAGGTCAACATCTTCTCTGTTTATATGTACCTTACCTTACCCATCTTTACGGAATCAGTCACTGCATTGCATCTTTCCCTTTTCTCCATTGATACTATCCTCAATCTATTAGTGTGGTAACACCGGTATATGTTCTATCGAATTGTATGATAGGTGATGCCTTGCTGAATGATATTGGCACGATTGGAAGGATAATAGAGCAAATATTTACCTTTTGTTTTTATGGTGTCCTGGCCATGGCCAAACATGGGAGCTCTCCATACATTAGTTAATTCTGCCTAATTCTAATACCAACGTAATTGCAAGTTGACATTGATTTCAGACACCACTTTGTGTAAAGATATTTCGTAGAAGTTCTTCTATCCTACTTCAACCATTACATGCCGAAGCAAACATGTTTATGTTCTTGTGCGATCGATGTGATTCGGGTGAATGACATTCAGACATTTGTCGGACCCATTACTTATAATGGGTATTCCTTCAAAGTCAATGGGAACGTCAACCGGGCGCAGCGTAGCGCGCCAATATTTCTAGTTGTATTTAAATATATAGGAGAATATGGGTATTTTGGCCTGTAATTTTGCATGTGCATGATTTCTTACTGGGTTCTCTGTTTAAATCAAAGAAAATAAGCTTTTCTGTTTAAATCAGAAAATACGGTTGTTTTGGCCTAAATCAGAAAATACGGTTGTTGCTGCAAACGTTAATAGGTACATGAAGTCTTGAACAAAAAATAGTCTCCAAACCTAAACCATCCTACCATGTTCATTTCGGAGTTAATAGGTACAGACATCTGAACAAATAGAAAATTTGATTAGATAGGGTATTCAATTGAACCTGGCTTTCTAGCAGCAAAATGAAAAGAAAATGACATTTAATTGAATATGTACTTGCAGCTCTAGAATGAAAATATATTCAATTGAACATGTCTTTTAGCAGCAAAATCGAATCGTTGCATCAAGTGCAAGTTGGGTGAGCTGTTCAAAAGCAAAATGGAACAGCTGGCCTCCTTGATTTTACATCCTTACTTTCCTGAAGAAAAAAAATGATCCTTTTATTTTACTATATATTCATAGATCAAGCCAAAATTTGGTTAAATCAAAATCTACCTTTTTAGCACACAGAATTAGACCTGCAGTTGTACTCTCTCCAACAGAATTGTACAGAAATACTCGGTGAAAAGTGGGATGTCCAGGCTTTTACAGCAATTGTAGAGTAAAAAGATCACCAGGATAGTGAAATTTTATACTTCACTATATATTCAGATAAAAAGCTATATTTACAGCAATTGTATGTATGTATGTACGTATGTATCAACCCAAGTACTGACTCATGGGCATCCAGTTCATGAATAGAAAAGATTAATGTTCCAGTTAAAGGATTGGAAGAAATTATGCTAGTTACCTTTGGAAGAAATTATGCTAGTTACCTTTCGAAGCAAAAGGACCAACTTTGGGATTGAATCTGATGCCTTTACTTATAGGCATTCCTCCTTTTAAAATTGAAGGTAACAAAATGAATCATTGAAGCATCAAAAGAACCACTTACTCCATGTACAGACAAAATAGAGAGCATTTGATATTTATTTGATGTATTCTTCCATAGCTGGCCAAAACATGTCCAGCTGGATACTATATTACAAAGCAAAATAACAACGTGGAATATCACCAACATGATTTGAACCCCAAGGAGTTCGAAACCAATACCAATCTGTCCTTGGGAATGCTCCCAATCATCACGATGTGGTCGATCCACATTCCAGCCTGCAACTGCACCAAAACACATAAACACAAGAATGAGAGCAGAAACATACATCTTGAATCATGCCGGACCAAACCAAAACCAAAAGTAAAGATTTCCAATAGTTGTACAAAATCAGTCGCACGGTGCAAAGATACCGGCCGCAGGTTGCTGGCTGCTGGGTACCTGGCATCGGGCACTGGACAGAGGCCGCAGCAAGAGGTCGAGCCATCTACACTAGATGTCTTCTCCCAGAGTCAGCACCACGCCAGGCTCGGCTACAGAGGCAGAAGTGCACGCTGACCTCAGGTCGTGTATCCCGGGCTTCGGGCTCAGGCGGAGAGGGTATGGACAACAGCGCCGAGGTGGCGTGGCCACAATTCCATGGCAGGGAGTCACACAATGACGGCGGCGGCATGAGCGTAGATCTGAGGCTTCGGGCTCGGGCAGAGAGGATGTTGACGACGGCGACAAAAGTGGCAGGGGTGTGGGGATTGCCGGCTTGCCGCGGAGGATCCGAGGAGGCGCGGATCGAGGACTTGCTATAGAGGATTGAGGAGCACGGGGTATAGGGAGAAGGCGGCGGTGGAGGCATCCGACGGCGATCTGCCTCTCACACCCGCGGCGCGAGTACGCGAGGAGGCGAGGTAGGGCGAGCGGTAGAGAGGGAGAAGGCGGCGACAGCGGTAGAGGTGGCCGACGGCGACCTCGTCTCTCCGGCCTCTCACGCCCGCGGTGCGAGTACAGGGGAGGCGAGCGCGTGAGGAGGCGGCAGCGGCGGGGTAGGGCAAGCGGTGGAGAAGAGGGAGAAGGCGGCGGCGGATTACGGCTCGTCGCACATGAGGGATGGGGCCGGCCGCGACGGATGGTAGGATCCAACGGCGGCGGAATGGGACCTGCTCCGGCGGCGGACGGAGAAGAAGCGGCTCCGGCGAGGATGCGGCGGCAGTAATCCGGAGAGAGGAGGATGCGTGGCGGCAGTAATCCGGAGTGAGGAGGAGGAGCGCCGGCCGCAGCGTATGGAGCTGGCCACGGCGGATGGTAGGATCCGGCGGCGGCGGAAGGGGACCTCGGATACAGTACAGAGGAGCGAGGAGTGAGCGAGAGAGGAGGAGCGATGTCTTCGCGCAATCGCGCGTGGATGGAGAGTAGTCTTCGCGACAGTAAATCGGGCGGTAGTGAAATCGTGTGTGCGGATGGACGGTAGGATTGATCCGGATGATTTCACACGTAGGATTGGAGACGTAGGATTGGAGGGTGCAACTCCTCCTTTTTATATTAGTATAGATGATTCCTTATGCGTGTCCTTCGATTTCGAAATTTTCACCAGCCATAAGCTGTAAGGCATTTACATTTAATTTAATTAAACAGCTAATTACTTGGTTTTTATATATACCTAATAAAAAAATACGCAAAGCTTTATGTTTATTTTTGTCTGTTCGGTTTTTTTATGGCGCCGGTATTTTTTCCTATCATTTTTTTACACGCGAAAGAGTTTCTTTTGTGCGCACGCTCTAAAGCTTTTTATTGGAATTTAATTTTATTTTAATGATAATTTTTAGTAATTATGTGTGGTTTTTGGGTGTTTTCTGTTTTTAGATCCGATCCGATTTGTTGAACCCCGCGCCTTCCACGGGCCGAACCCTAGTGCCGCACCGCCGTCATGTCAATCGTGCATTTCCTCCTCCAATTGATTATAAAAATCGATTCCCCATTCGTCCCTCATCATTTTCTAAATGATTTCCCCTTTCGATTCAGTTTTAATTCACTGGATTTAATCTTCATTTTAACAGTCGCGATGATGATCGATGGGCGATCTTCCTCGATCGTTTTTATCTCAAGTTTTACACTCTGATTTTGGGAAGAACGGAAAGAGGATATCGAAGGGATCAAAAGCCCTCAACCAATTTTTGGAGATCGAGAAATGTTCGACCGGATTTGATGGGGAAGATCTGCTTTGGCATCATACGGGCATGGGACCATGTTCGAGAGGTTGAAGACGGTTGTCGGCTGTGCAAGTTGGACCTGCAACTCCACTTGTGAGATGGGCGGAAGGGAGGCAGGCCGAGCAAAGGGAGGTAAAGGTTTGGCTTAGGGCTGAAAAGGAAACATTGAATGGGTTTTCGGTCCAAAACCAAGGATGAATTCTTATTAACTTTTTTAATTGTAATGTATAGCAATCCCAGTTTTAGGATTTTTATTAAATGTTTCAATTCTAATGTATATTGATCCCAATATTTCAATTTATTGCTCGGCTTCTAATAGTTGTTGTATCGCTGAAAAAATGACTTTCCCGTTACAACGCATGGGCATTTTTCTAGTTTGAGCCAATCATAACCGTCATTTCTTTCAAATGGACTTGATATTGCCACGTCACTCATCTTCCTCGTATCACTAGTTGACCGCTCGAGCAAGAGCATCCCAATGTCCGATGCAACCTGATACACTTTGTGGTATCATCATTCTCGATCTCATCGTGTAGATCATTGGCAAAGCACATCTCATAGATGCGACACATGGCCATAGCCCCCGTACCAGTGGGTTGGTCTAATGGGCAAGCCCAGCAGCCCAGCCCAACTCTCTCTCTCTCTCTCTATCTCTCTCTCTCTGTCTCGCACCTTCCTTTTTCTCTCGACCGCGAGCGACAACGGCGGCTGCAATGACAACAACCCTCCGGCGAGGTCACTCCACATCCTTCGGCAAGCCCCCTCCTCCGGTGAGCTCCCTCCAATGAAAAAGAAGGCACACAGTGGAGCGGTGCTCCTCTGGTGATGACGATGGCGAAGGCCTCTCTCTACCGAGCTCCCTCTTCCTCCCTCCGGCGAGCTTCCTCTAATGAGATTGTCAAGCAACAAGGTCAGCTCCTTTTCCACCGCCACCCCTGTAACATCCTGAAAATTCAAAGACAATAAAAATCACTAAAATTTTGAACTTTTTAAAACTTTTGCATCATGCTGGTTGTTATGATTGCTATTGCTTGCCAAACCGTAAATGATCACAAAGAAAGTAAAGTAAGGATCTAAAATTTAAGTAATAGATAAATTTACGAGAATATAATATTGTTAACCCTACAAATAATTACGCACAAGAAAACAAAGCCAGACAAATGGAAAGTTAATTACTAATTTAAATTATGGATTAAATACTAAATACGTGAACCATGTGTTGCGTGTCATGACGTCTAAATACACATGAAATGATGACCATTTATAATGGAACTCTATCTATGACATAGTTTCACTAGGAGTAATTAATGGGATATTACTAAACTCTAATGGTCTATATAAAGCTAAACCAATTCACATGAAATAATGGTCGTATAATTAAATTAAGCTTTATAAAATTTTGTGAGGTTTTAATTAAATAATTAGATTAATATTGTGCCGAGTCTCAATTTACTATTTATAGAATAAATAGATTGAACCTATCCGTGTAAAATATATTGCTATACAACTAAACTTAACCAATCTGCTAATGTATTAATCATGACAAGTCGTTATATTAAATTTAATAGTACCCCAAAGTCTTCAAAAATATATAAGTTCACCTTAGGGCCAATAACTCAAATTAATCTAAAAAGAATTCATTTGTGCGATAAATAAATAAATATGGGTAATATTAATCTAGGGTGAATCCATTGGTTAGAATAACACAAATATTGAGTAAACTTCATTTGTGTAAAAATTAGGATTTATAGAATAAAATTTATATAGGAAATAGGCTAAAATAGGGTTAAATAGCCGGCTAGCACTGTTCATTAGCCCCCTAGGTGTTCGATTTAGTTCCTAGCCGTCCTAGCCCTCCTCCTTCTCCTGCCCGATGCCGCTCGTGTCGCCATCGTCGTCGCCCGCGCCGCTGCCGCGCGCCAGCTCGCGCCCCGCGCCGCGCGCCATCGCCGTCGCCGTCGAGCCGTCGCCGTCGCCGCCGCGCCGTCGCCGTCGCCGCCTTGAGCCCCGCGCGCCATCGTCGTCGCCGTCACATCGTCGCCTCCTGCCCCGCGCCCCTGCCCCGCCGCGCGCCCGTCCCATCTTCCCTCCCGCGCGCGCCTCGCGCCTCGAGCCGCCGCGCGCCGTCACGTCGCCGCTGTCGCGCGCGCCACTGCCGCGCCCCCTCGCGCTCGTCGTGCCGCGCGCCGTCGCCGTCTCCGGTCGCATCGCCTCGAACCCCACCCCTCCGCGCGTCACGCCCCATCGCCATCACGTCGCCCATCGCCGCCGTGCCGCCATCACCGCGCGCCAAGCCCCGCGCCGCGCCGCGCCGTCCCATCGCCGCGTCGCCGTCCCGTCGACGCTCCGCCGTCGCTGTCGCGTCGCCCGTCGCCATCACCGCCCGCCGAGCCCCGAGCCGTCTCGAGCCGCGCGCCCGTCGCCGTCACGCCTCGCGCCGCGTGCCCGCCGCCTCGCGCCCCACGCGCCGCGCGCCGTCGCATCGCCATGGAGCCGGCCGCCCCTCCCCCGCGGCCTATAAATCCCCTCCGGTCGCCCTTCCATCCCACATCACCCCCCTCCTTCCCCTCCTTTCTTTCCCCCTTTCTCTCCACCGCGCCGCCGCCTACGTGCCGCCGCGCCGTCGCCTCGAAGCCGCCGCGCCGCGCCGAGTGCCGCGCCGTGCGTCGCCGCCTTGCGCCGCCGTCGCCGCCGCCGCCGTCAGTAAGCCGCCGCCTCCTCCCCTTGCTCGGTCGCCGTCGCCAGAGAGCCGAGGGAGAGAGGAGGGAGAAGAAGCCGGGAGGGAGAGAAAGAGAGAAAAGAAGAAAGAGAGAGGAAGGAGAGGAGAGATTAGTGGGCCCCACGTAATTGGTGAATAGTAACCCTCTTCTTAATCTTTATTAGTAGTGTCTATTACATGTGGGTCCGGGTGGTTAAAAATCTAATTATAGAAGTTTTATGGTCTCGAGTCTATGACATGTGGGCCCCACTTGTCATTAGCTCTTCCTATTTCCCTTTAGAAAATAATTCGGTAGGAAAAAGAAATAAACCCGGGGTCCCACTTGTCAGTTGGTACAAGGCTGTGGATATGTCTTGGATTAAAAATAAATCGTTTATGAACAGTAGCTTTTCGCAATTTCTCGGATTAATTCAAATTTGAATCTTTACACTAGCATAACTTATTCATTTTAACTCGGATTTAAGTGAAACTTGAACCTAAATTCATCTAAATTCATAAGCTTTCCAATGATATATAATTCACTATTTAACAAAATATATTTATAATTATAAATTAATTAATATCAAATGATTAGATAATAGTTAACCTAAATAGTGTGCCAATGAATAAAAATGGATATTGTACAGTAGCATAATTATCTTTAACATGTCTTGTCACTGTAGCAACTAAATAAATTAGTTATAATCAATCCTTCAAATTAATGGGTGTATAGGAAAATATTAGTGCCATTTACTAGTCTATGTCCAAATATAACTAAATCCATGACTTATAAATTGTTTACATAAAGTTTAGCCTCATATTTTGTAACTAAAATATAAACACACATAGATGAATCTTTAACTTGTTTAGGAGAGTAATCACAGAGCTAGTTGTATTTGGACCACTTAAAAGTTTGTCGATACAATGTCATGTGAAGTAGAATATATGTATATAGTCGGTTGATATCCATTAGTTAACCAAACAGAGCCATCTTAAAATCAACATGTATTGTATAGCTTACAGTAAAAAGCAACTACTCAAATATATGATCCAATAATAAGATATTGTTGCTTACACATATACTATACATCCCATTATAGTGGTACGGTATAGTATTAATTTGCGTGTTGCATATATTAAATTAAGAGGGAGTGTATGACAAACATGTATATTAGATAAATACTAGTTATAAATCTTGACCTCATATAATTATAATTATAGTTCAACTGTAAATTAGGATTATTCATTGTAAAATTATGTGATAGGATAATCTGTAACCATAATATGATTAACCTAAACAACTCTAACATACAAAGCATGGATAATTATTAACCTTTTATAATTTATTGTGACAAGTAAAATATGTTCATAATTAAAGTAAAGCTTCCATAAATAAAATAAATAATACAAATGATTCACTGTAATTATTTGATTGATCCTAAATCCATCTAACAACAGAACCTCTAGTAAATAACCGTCCTATGTAGATAGATGCATGCTTAGCCATAATCCTTCCATAGCCATTTGATAGACTAAACCACCGATTAGCCAAATATATATGTATCCTATAAATGCTATGTTGGTTAACTCCTAAATAGGCCACGTTGACAATAGAAAGATTAAGAAACCTTAGCCCCTAGCGTGATTGGAATCCATTAGTAGACATGAATAGTATATTTTGTTGTGCATATTTGGTTGTTATTTGAATATTGGTTTTTCTTGCGTATTATAGACCTTGTGCATCGGTTAGTCGTGAGGCAACGTCTGCAACTTCCAGGAGGTGAAGGTTGATCAAGATTATATCAATAATAAGGATTATCCTGAGCAAGGCAAGTCATCACTATTCTTTGAACATGTTGATCCCAATTGCGAAATTGTTTTGTTTACAAATAAAATTGCATGCAATGATAAACATCCTACTTGTGATTATGCCATGCCTTGATTATTGTTTACCCCTTATTCCTTCGTAACCATGCTTACGTATGAGTCCCTAGTCAACTATGACAATTGCTTAGAAATGCTATTCTAGAATCATGCATACTCATATTTATCAAAATGCTTTATGCTTGGGCAATTACCTTTGGGAAGGTAATTGAGATGCGGCATGTGGAGACATGAGCGCCACATTGCCATGATATTGATGACATGATTTGTGAAAGGAGAAATAAAACTAAAACAACTATTTTCGACTGGGGCTATAGTTGGCCATATGGCCCGAGGCCCGATGGCCCGGCCCACGGCACGGGAATTTGGCCCGGCCCAAGCACGGCACGGCCCGGTAGCAGTCGGGCCCGTGCCGGCCCGGCACGACTATTGGGCCGTGCCTGGGCCTATGGCTGGGCACGGTGGGCCGGCCCGGCACGGCACGGACCGAGGTCGGCACGATGGGCCGGCCCGGCACGGCACGGCCCAACGGTCGGCACGACCACGGCCCGTACCAACGGTAGGCACGAGCACGGCCCAGCCCAACAGACAGCCAGGCCGCACCGCGTGCGCCCGCATATATAAGGCAGCGAACGCCGCGTCGCCGCCCCTCCCCTCCCCAGTCCCCTCTCGCCTCTCGCTCTCCGCCTCTCCGCCTAACCCTAACCCTAGCCGCCACCGCTCAACCGCCTCCGCCGATCCGCCTCCGACGCTCCACCGCCCACCAGATCTCCTCCTCCACCGTCCGTCGCTCACTCGCTCAGGGCCTCAGGCGCGCACCGGTGAGACTCACCGAGTCGCCTCCCTTCCACTCTTCCAGATCCAGCCTTCCTCTTCGTCTCCGATCGATGCCTCGCCTGACTCGCATGAGGGGCGCATGAGGATGGGGGCCACCGGCCACGCATGGTCGCCTGAGTCATCGTCCTTCCACTCTTCTAGATCCAGCCTTCCTCTTCGTCTCTTTCCCTTTTGTTCTTCTTCGCCAGATCCCTTGGTCTTCTCGTAGATCCGTGAGCCTATCGTCTTCAACGGCAACTCCGGTGCTCCGGCTGCGCAGGTACAAGCATGGAACCATTGTTTTTCTTTTTTTTTCTCCATTTCCGACCCTAACCTTGAGTGTTGTTGGCTGCTTGCAGGTCGCAAGCCCGTTGCTTAGCGGCAGCCGCTGTTGAGGGACCAGAGTGCCTGCGATGGACGACGATCCTACCTCTGTCAACTACGAGTTGAGGACTATGGGGATGCGCGGTGATGACGATGATGATGTGGAGGAGGATCGTGTGGAGGTGTTCGGCAATACCTCCGACATCCCGATCCATGTGAATGTCGATGACGACGACCCGCCGGTCGACGACAGTGGCAATGGGACGCCGACTGGCTCTAGTGCGACTTGTACCAACAAGAAGACCAAAACCTCCAAGGTATGGGATGACTTTGAGGAACTTTATGAAACGACCAATGGTAATAGGGTTCGAGTCTCTGCTAAATGCAATTACTGTCATAAAACTTTGAGTGCTCGTTCTTCTGCTGGCACTGGACATTTGCTTAGGCATATTAAGTCATGCAAACCTAGAAAGCTTGGGTCTAATGCTTTGCCTCAGTCCATGCTTAGATTTAGTGCAGATGGTTCTGTTATTCCATGGGAATATAGTCCTGAAGATGCTAGGTTTGAATTGTGTAGATTGATTGCTAGAGAGGATCTTCCAATCAGTTTTGGTCAATCTCCTGCTTTTGTGAACTATATTAAGGCTGCTCATAACCCTAGATTTGTTCCTGTCTCTAGACAAACTACTACCAGAGATTTTTATAAGTTGTTTAAGGATCGTCGTTCTGTTATTATTGATCGTCTCAATTCTGCTAGCTCTATTGCTTTGACATCTGATATATGGTCTGGTCATGCTAAGGAAGATTATTTGAGTGTTGTAGCTCACTTTGTTAATTCTGATTGGCAATTAGAAAAGAGGGTCTTGGGTCTTAGGCTTATTGATGAGTCACATACTGGTGCTAATATTGCTGAGCGTGTGATTGCTGTTGCTGAAGAATATGGTATTACTGATAAGGTTTTCTCTATTACATTAGACAATGCTTCTGCTAATTCTAAAGCTATGATCACCCTTACTCCTGCTCTGTTTGGTTATATTGGTGATTTATTTTTGCATCAACGCTGTGCATGTCATATCATCAATTTGATTGTTAAGGCTGGACTTGACAAGTTCAAGCCCATGCTAAATGACATTAGAGCTGCCATTTCATTCTTGAATGCATCTAATCAGCGCATTGCTACATATAAAAATGTTTGCATTGCTGCGGGTTATCGTCCTCGTATGTTTGGTTTGGACATGGATGTTAGATGGAATTCAACTTATCTAATGCTTAAGCATCTCATACCACATAGGGAACCATTCACAGTATTTATTAGTACACAACATCCTTTTGTTAATGACCATCCATTACTCACAGACTTACATTGGGCATGTGCTGAATCTGTTTTGTGTTTCCTTGAACAATTTTATGATTCAACTGTTGTTTTGTCTGGTGTTTATTATCCAACATCTCCATTAATCATGCATCACATTTTAGAGATTGCTGGACATCTAAACACATATGGCAATGTTCAAAACATTGCAAATGTTGTTGGTCCCATGAAAACTAAGTTTATGAACTATTGGTCTAAAATTCCAATTCTTTATTCATTTGCATTTATCTTGGACCCTAGGGCCAAGATTAGGGGGTTTAGTAAAGTGCTTCAGATTATGGCTCAACTCATTGGTGATGATTATTCTGCTTATTTAACAACTGTTAGAGCTTCATTGTTTGATACTTTTGCTAAGTATGAAAGAAAGTTTGGTTCTGTTAGATTGCATAGTTCCACTATTCCAGGCCCTTCCACTGGTAAGAAAAGGACTGCATGGGGGAAGATTTTTGGTTCTGTTGTTGCTGTTGGGCTTGGTGCTGGTAATGCAGGTGCCAGTCCAGGTGCTGGTAATGCTGGTGCCAGTCCAGGTGCTGGGCTTGGTGCTGGTAATGCTGGTGCCAGTCCAGGTGCTGGGCTTGGTGCTGGTTCATTATCCAGGATGACATCTGCTACTGCTTTGCTTCAGGCAGCTTCTTCAACTGCTAATCTCAATTCTTCTGAACTGTCTGCATATCTTGACAGTGACACTGTCAACCAATATGATGATGACTTCAATATCCTTAGTTGGTGGCAACAGCACAAACTAACTTATCCTGTTCTTTCAATCTTAGCTAAAGATGTTATGACTGTTCCTGTTTCTACTATATCGTCCGAGTCTACTTTTAGCTTAACTGGCAGGATCATCGAGGACCGTCGGCGGCGTCTAAACCCTAGGCTGGTGGAAATTCTGGCAATGATCAAGGACTGGGAGCTAGCAGATGCAAAAAGTCAGCATACTACTGAGAATGTGGAGCTTCAAAATGCTTATGAGAATATGTATCTTGATGATGAAATTGATGTAAACCCTTGAACTGGATGATTGTAATTGATATGAACATTTTAGCTATGGGCTGTACTCTTTTCCTTTCTAGGGTTTTCTCACGAGGTGTGAGTTTTTACCTAGAAAGGTTTTTAATGAGGCAGCCATTGCACAATCACAGCTTATATAAACCCCTTTTATATTCTAACTTTCTAAGGTTTGTGATTCTGAGATGGACTTGATGGATTATAGTAGATGACTTGATGTATGCATTTGATGAATTGATTTGAACTGATTGTAAATCTATGAGACTGTGACTTGATGAATTGGTGACTTGAAGAATTGTTCATTTGTTTGTAAATCTGTGACTTGATGTATGCATGATTTGATAAACTGGTGACTTGATGAATTGTTTGTGATTCTTTGACTTATTTGATGAATTACATGTGAATTTCATGAATTTGATGTGTTATGTCAATTTGTTGTGTTGAATTGAACCTTTGAAGGGGTTTTTTGCCAGGGCGTGCCTGGGCCGGCACGGGCACGATGGGCTTGCCGGGCCGTCGGGCCAGCCCGGCACGGCCCGAGGCTACTTGGGCCGTGCCTGGGCCGTGGTTGTAGCCCGTGGGCTGGCACGGCACGGCACGGCTTGTTCGTCGGGCCGTGCCGGCCCGACTGACCTCGGCCCAGGCCCGGTCGTGCCTGGGCCGTGCCGTGCCGGGCGGCCCATATGGCCAACTATAACTGGGGCGGACGGAGGATTTGGGTGGTATCCGGAAAAGGCTAGTGCCGTCCCTGGTCAATTAAGGACCGAGCCATGAAGTTAAGCATGAAACGACCCCCGTACAACCGCGCTTCTCGTATGGGTATAGACCTAGCGGAGTAGATGGCTGAGCGGAGGCAGTATCCATGCATAGTGGTTTCTTGATGTGTGAGGCAGGGGCTCTACGGTGGGGCAGCCATAGGTAGAACCGCGAGGCGGGTGTCTACAGTGGTGTCGCCATTGGTAGGACTGCCATGTAAGAATTTAAACATAATTATAACTTAATGCATGTGTGAGTCTTTCCCTCCCGGGTGCGCCAGAACTCCTCTCACTGCTAGAAACCGTGTGCGCCTAGAGTGCATGAGGATGTAAAGTTCATGGAGCGGGTACTGCCAATGCGAGGTTATTGAAAAGCTTTGCCGTGACGCGTCTCATGTGTTGGGACGAGGCTCATGTGTTGGGCAGTCGCGGAGTGCGGGTAAAGTGTACATCCACTGCAGTGTGAGTAAACCAAATATATTCGAATAGCCGTGCTCACGGTTAATGAGCACCGGGACATGTATTACACTTGGCTAGACTCTAAATTCTTAACTTGTGGGGGATGGGATATTGCATGATGAATTTTATGCTGATGGAGCCATTTCCCGAGAGGAGGGAAGGTGGACATCCTCAGAAAACCATGACGATTCAATGGCGGGAAGCTATCCTTGGGATCACAATGGATGGTGGACAGAACCGTCGTTGTTTGAAGTGAACACTGGTACTAAAATTTGATCAGTCTATGCTAGGTTTCAGGCTTGTGAAAAGAATTGTAAAATTAGCTTTATGCAAAAGAACCTGAAGCCATTCCTTGAAATACCCTCTATCATATGCATTGTTGTTGTGGTGGCTTGCTGAGTATGGTTGGTACTCACCCTTGCTATTCATATATCTTTTAGGAGAGTGTTGAAGAGAAGCCCTTGTCGGTACGCTTGTGTATCCAACAAGATGATCGGAGTGCGGTCTTGTTCTAGGTCTCGTTTCCCAGTCGACTGCCTGTGGCATGTTAACCGGGCTCTTATATTATTTTGTCTTCCGCTGTTGTTCTCTGATAGTTGTTGGCCTACCTGGCCCTAATGTAAGTATTTAACTCTTTTAGCCTAAATTCATTCGTGATATGTTGTGATCCAACTATGTATGTGTGTACCAACTACTGATCCAGGGATTGGTACGGATAAACACAGAAGATTTCCGATTTCCAAAATCGGGGGTCAACAACCCCCTACCGTGTCGCCCTTCGACCTCATCAGTCCTGAAAGGCAACTTACCAGAGCGGCCCCACTTGGCCAGCCTCCTTGCTCTCCTCATCGCCTCGCTATTGTCACGCCCGGAATTTCTATCCGAAATTCCAAACGCTTACATGTGTGTGAACCCTCATCCAGGAATCAGCCGAGGCACACAATAACAAATTGATAATAGAGTACAATTATTACTCTAATTAATAAGCGAATAAAATGTCATTACAGAGGTAGATAGTTCCTCTCAATCAATAAAGATCTAAGCAGCGGAAAAAAGATAAACGACGCAGACGGCTCCACTCCACAGGCAGCTTGACCAGGGCTACACCTAATCCTCCACACCATCAGCATCATTGTAGAACTCTTCCTCTGATGAATGATTGCAAGGTGAGTATATGACATACTCAGCAAGCCACGCAGCAAATATGCAAGTGCACAGGATAACAAAGGATGGCATAGTAGGGTTTCATTTGCATAAACAGCATTTAATAAACATTTCAGAATTTAATAAAACAGTTAAGTAATAATTAAACAATATTAATCCAACGCTATACAACATACCCTGTTGTATAGGCCCAACCATTCTGAACAACCATCCCGGCTGCACAGTTCTATCTCCAAACCAGGAATATACCATTCCAAACCAGGAGCTAATCAAATTATTACCAGTTATAGCATCTTTTATTATGGTGAGAAGTGTGAGACTAATCACGAAAGACATTGTTAGGCCCGCCCATAACCGCGGGCACGGCTATTCGAATAGTTTTACTCTGATCAGAGGTGTACCACTGTACCCACAAGACACAGCCCCACATCATGTCACTATGTGCCTCAATACCACCACGGTACCTCGGAAAGGAGCTGTGACAATACCCCTTGCACAACACAATCCACTACAGCGCACCTTTCCTGGTTCATAATCACCCCCTTATAAACAAGGCATGGACTCCCCAGCGACCCCTGTGGGCTTATCTCCACCACTTCTCAGTCTGGTGCTCCGCAATGAACCATGCTATACAAAAGGTAAAGTCGTTGCCCACGCTGGCTTGTGGTTGGCACGGTTAATGTTTCACAACCGAAACTCGTGAACCGGTCCTTAATTGCCATGAGCACGACTCTCAAAACCATGTGCTCACAACCCACCATTATCAAGTTTTAGTTGGCAAATAATTAATTAACCAATCACGATTGACAATCGTGATCTATCATTAAGCCATCATTAAATACTAGTGAATCATAAGTTATCCCAATAGTGTGCTAATGTTTCTAAGCATGGCTAAGCAATCACATCTAATATCTAGCTGAACCAATATATATAGCCCAACTAGTCAAGTTATAATCACCCAAGGTATCAAGGAATAAAGTAATCAAGAACAAAAGGGCTATAACAAACAATAGGTTAATTCCACCCAATGACATTCGAAAATAAATGCAATATTTGAATAGAAACAATAGCTTTAAATGGGATCAACATGCTCAAAGGGTTGTTTGGGATCTGTGTGACTTGTCTTGCTGGCCTTAGAACTCTTCAAATTCTTCTCCTGCGAAAACGGACACTCCGGAAACGTCGGAATCTAAACAGAAAAGAGCAAAATCACCAAACAGCACATAAACAAGCATGAACAGTACATGTGGATATTTTTAACATGTAGATCTCAATTTTAGAAAAATTTAGAGACTTGAACCAACTAAATCCGAGCTAAGATGAATTAGTTATGAATTTTTAAAGATTAAATCGGATTAAAACACTTATATGGATTTTAATTGAATTATGACGCAATAATGAATTATTTTTGAAAAGGAAAAGGGGTTTATTGCGTCAGCGGCTAGGGTTTGCGGTGGACCGGGCGCACGGCAGCGGCTCACGGGAACGAACGGCCGAGATCGATCCATCCAAAACGGACGGCCGAGATCGATCGGGTCTACGGCGGCTCACGGCAGACGGACCCTGATGACGTCAGCGGTGACGTCATCTCCGGCGGCGGCTCGGCGGCTCGGACGCGCAAGCTCGCCGGCGAACGACGGCGCTTCGGCACGAACGGAGGGCACTAGGACGATGCGGGCATCGCGGCGAACTCACCGGTGATCAAAGCAACGGCGGAGGGGCAACGGACGACGTCGGCGACGAGGTCGAAGCGGCGGAGACCTTCGGCTTGACGACGACGGCGGTGCTCCGGCGATCTACAGCGACGGCGAAGGGGCGGACGAGGACGGCGGCGACTTGGCGACCACGATGGCGACCTCCCCGAGCGACGACGACGACCGGAACGGCGGCGGCGCACGGCTGGAGCGGCGGCGACGACTGCGGCACGAGATCCACGGCGCTAGGGCTCTTCCGACGACGAGAGACGAAGGCGAGGGTGGCGGCGGGTAGCGGCGAGCTTGGGGATCCTTTTATAGGGGCAAGGAGGCGGCGGCGAAGGCCCACGGCGACCGGCGACGCGAAGGAAACATTGGGGTTCGGAGGAAAGAGACCGATCCGATTCGACCTCGAATCCACGAATTTCCAAAGCGATTTAGACGATGATTCCAAAAGAGAAAAGGTAGAGGAGATCCCGAAGATCATTTCCCCTCTATTGATTTCACCGGAGAAGGAAAGGGGCGGCCGAATTTGGGAAGCGGCGGCGGCGGCGCGGCGCTAGGGTTTCGGCCGGAGGAAGACGACGACTCCGACAGGCGGGACCCACCTGTCAGCGGCAGCGAGCTCGCGCGGGCGGCTGCGGCTGCGGACTAGGCCGACTTGGGCCGGGGAGAGAGAGAGAAGGTTTTGGGCCGACTTTCGGCCCAAAGCCAAAAGAGACTTTTAAAAACCTTTTTTAATTTAAATTATTCATGAAATGCAATTCCATTTATTAAAAATACTTCCTTAGCTCAAATAAATCCCAGAAAAATCTAGGAATTATAGAATTAAGCAAAGTATTTAATGAAATTTTATCTGACCCCATTTTATATTGGAATTTATTAATTAAAATTAGATCTTCTCTTCTAGACTTTTAAAAATAAATTCTAATAATTCCATTTAAACAACAATTTATATATTTAGGATTTTTAGGGTGTGACAGCTATGCCCCCGCCACCAACGTCGGCCCACCGCCTGCTACCGACCTCGTGGCGTCGTCGCCGCCTCGCCCTCCACCCTTGTTCACCACCCATTGTCAGTCCGCTGCCCCTAGCCAATCCCTCTAAGTCTGATCCCCCACTTTCCCCTCCCTAGTTCCACTCACTCCACCACCAAAGTTCTAACGCTAATCTTAAGTTGGGGCTTGTCGTTATGTGGATGGGACGCGTTTGTGAGATGGACATCTCGCGAGTGTTTGCGAACTAGTGTTTCCACATGCCAACAATTCAGTAGAAGGCAGAAGTAAGAGGCAAAGTGAGAGTATTTGCTGCTACCCAGTGGTCACTAGCTAATCGATCAATCGGTTGTGCCTAATTTCTAAATAATGAATATGAATTCAAATGATGATGGAGGCTTCAAATAAGAAAAGCAGTGATGCGCTACCCGATACGTTCCTTCATGCTTCAAGCTTGGCCAGTGTTTTTTTTTCTTGGCAAGTTGTCTGTGACTCTGTGTGCTACGCCGACGGCTATGATGATTGGTCATCTAGGTCATTGTTGACCCCCACTAGTAGAGGATAACTTTTTCCATGGAGCTATTGATGGGATGAAAACAGATATAGCAAAGATAGTGATGTTTGATTATATCTAGACCGTAGATAAAAGACAATGGTTGATATTGGCTCAAATCCACATTGTGAAGTTACCAACTCTAGGAGATCCGCACCTATAGTATTACTCTCGGCTGATGGAAACACGTGGTCTGTGGCCCCGATTGCATCAATTATGAGTGGATTGTCTATCTAGCCATTTGATTTTGTTTAAAAAAATTACTTTTTGAAATTTGAATGGTTAGAAATTCTTTAAAATTTTGGGAAACTCTTATAAACTAAGGGTGCACCCATACTATAAACCTAACCTAATCCCTCCTTTATCAGTTGGCCACTCCCTTTGCCTGATCCGTCACCGCCGCCGCCGGCCTCTCTCCCATCTTTGTACCTCTTTGCCTAATTCATCGCTACCCCTTTCTAACCTCCTCACTTCCCTATGCCCGATCTGCTTCCCTCCTCTCTTCCCACCATGCTAATGCACACCGTTGCCATATGTTTCGTCTCCTCCTTCCCGCCTCCCCTATCTCTTGTCCTGCCCTCATTTTCCACTCTAGCACGATTCTCCCTATCCCGCATCTCCCCCATCTCTAGCGGCTCCTATCATCAGGCTTGCTACGATCACCAGTCCAACACCCTCCTCCCTCATGGTTGAGGTGATCTCTGCCTCACTGCGGTGTGTAGTCGGAGAGACGCCAGAACTATGGAGGGCGACAAGAGCATGAATCTTGTGCATGGTTCGATGGTGAGTATATTCGACCGGTGTTTTTAATATTTTCAGTCACCTGATGTCGAAACATGAATTCGGCAATAATAAAACGGGGTAGCGCACGAGACCTAAAAGTGGATGGATGTGGAGACAAAGGATTTAGACAGGTTCAGGCCCTCTCAATGAGAGGTAATACCCTACTCCTGTTTGGGGATTTGAATCCGCCGAGTGTGTATTGATCTGACGATCAGGTTGTCTCATGCCCCCTAGAGGGCCTCCTGCCCACCTTATATAGGGTGGGGGGCAGGATTACAAGATAGAAACCTTAACCAATACGGTATCGGTTTCCTAAATCTACTTTACAATATTATCAAACCAGGACTTTAGGCTGTTCCGTAATATATAAGGAAACGTAATACCCGAGTCATGATCTATTACATATTCCATAGATATAAGTTATCCCCTATGACTAGTCGGATAACCATGCCATATGGGTATGGGGTACCCATAATATCCACAGTAGCCCCTGAGACCTTCGCAGTCGAAAAGATAATCTTCTCTCGAACCAGATTACTCCAAAGCCGAGTGCTTCAATCATCTTTGTCATGGTCTCCCGAGTACTTTTACCAAATCTGAAGACTGTGGAGGGCTGGAAAATAAAGTCAGGTGCACCGACTAGATGCACCTAATAGGTGTAGCCCCCGACAATGTGGTTAATTGAACAAACCAGGCATATAGTCAAGGAATAAATAATCCAACCAACCGAGTGGTTTTGATAATCGTAATCAACCAAGTGACTTGATATCAATATATAGCATATGCGGTGTGAAACCTCCAAATAACATGATCCGAGTGATATACCAACTGCTTTGTAAAATATGATGAGTGATATAGCAAAATAGCTATAAAGAAGCTTGTATATTGTGAATAAAGAAATTTCCAAAGTATTGGGCATACGCCATGCGCACACTGCTTTAACAGATGTGCTTAAGTCCCTAGAAGACACATGGTTTCACCATACCTGGAAATATATGGCATATGTGGTGTAAAATCCGAGTAAATAAACTCATAAAGGATTTACCAACCGCCTAGAAAATGACAACAATATATAATCAGCCTAAGCCATAATATTGGTCAATAAAAATGCACACTTACGTGGCGAAAAGCAATGATATTGTATCCAATCAATTGCTTGATAAACCCAAACAGCACCTTGACTATATAAAAAAGTCAGCGGGGCAGCTATATAAAGCTTTACTGTTTGACACCTTTTAAGATGCATTGTACCAACTCCTAAAAAGTTGAGTAACTGCGGTATAAAAGGATTTTAAGGTATTGGGCACTTGATCACGCGCACTTTGGCCTAAGCGAAAAGTGCCTAAGTCCCTAAAAGAACGTGACAGGCCACACCTGAAAATATGGGCTGCAGACATATTAGGCCTAGGCCAAAAAATATGCCTTCGACACCCTTTAAAGGATGACGCATGTAACATGCTCCTGAGTAATAAATCTTCCGGGTAATATAGACCAGGTGTAGCTCATATGAACAGTTTCTGATCTGAGTGATTATCCCTTAGGAGATACTCCAAAATATATATAATAATTGAATCCCGACTGGCGCAAGTATTCGGTTGATAGCCCTTACGGGGAATAATAATTGGTCCAGTCTTTGAGCATAGAAAATAGACCCATGATCATGAATTCATGTTGCATATATCCGGAGCAAGTCCAAATTGAAGATATAATACTTGTATTTGAGCTAGTAAGCCCCTGAGCATGTAGTCACAATTGTTCATTGATGGTAGCTGACGCAGTTGGCATAGAGACAAGACGACCAATATAGAGATAATATTGCCCAACAGAGGTGGCAAAAATATTGGTGGTAGTGAAGATAGTGATACCAATCAAAAGTGATGAAGTTGCACAGCCGTGGAGGCGAAGAAACCAGTCGGCAACAGTCAGGTCAGCCATCAATGAAGATGAAGGCGCCCAGCGATAAAGTTGTGTAGCCATGGCAGCGAAATAATCAGTCGGTGACAGACGAGGCAGATCAAAGGCGATGACGAAATCCACCAATCATGAAGATGAGGAAAATAGTCGGCGACGACAAACGTAACCGACAGCAATGATGATAAGCATCAACAGAGATGATCAAATATGATGACGAAGTTGCCTATCAATAGCAGTAGAGTAAGCTATGATAAAGAGGTTTGACAGGATGTTGATGAAGATGACGATGTCGGTGATCCAGTCAATAGCGGTGTAATAGCCGATGATAATGACGAAGACGCTCATCAGCGTTTGCATAGTAGGTCAACCGTGAAGGCGGAATAGCAAGTTGGCAAAGTCTTAGTCATCCATTAGCAACGGCGGAATGTCAGAGCTGATGAAGCAGATGTGCTGGTGATGATGTCAGTGACAATAATCCATCAAACTGTTGTAGATGCTTCACTTGGAGGAAAGTATATGCTGTTGTTCAACTCATTGAATCTGATATGAGTTGATTGGTTGATGACTCCAAACTCCCAGACATGTAAATTTAATCTTGACCTACTGCTCTGAAGCGAAGACAAAATTGATGACTCCCAGAGTTGACTTGTTGGCTGATTAATTGATTGCTTCAGCTTGACATAAAATTTGTCAAATTTTGAGCCTTATATTTGTGTAGCCCCCGACTCTTTGGTTAGTTGGGAAACAACTGAACATAGAGTCGAGAATTATAGCTTCTTGTCGTCGAGTAGTCATTGCTTGATTGAAGATATGTGTTGAAGATGTCCAAGTAGAAATCCTGAATATTGGAGAGCCACTTGTTGTAGTAAAATAACACGGCATCGCATGCCGAGATATCGAGATTCACAACAACGTCATGGTTGGTGATGTAGCAAAACTTGCGAAGTAGCAGCAATAGAGTTTGCCAGTGCCGAAGATAATAAAGATGAAGTCGCTCTACCATGATGACAAAGTTGCATTGCCGTGATGAAGTGAACACGAGTCGTCGGCAACAGAAGCAAACTGGTAGTGAAGACGCGCAGTTGTGAAGATAAAAACACCAGTCGACGGCGGCATAACCAGTCGGCGACGGAAGATGATGATGTCCATCAGTAGTGGTAGCGGTATAAACCAGACGTAGAGGCGAGGGCACTAGTCAACAGCAGACGAGATGACCGGCGGTGAAGAAGATAAGGCCAATCAACACTGGTAGAATCATGCAGCCATGGAAGTGCAGAAACCAGTCGGCAGCCATGGCAAACGTAGGCAGCTTGTGTTGAAGATACTGATGCCTATTAGTAGTGACAGCAATGTAGCCAGCCGTGAAGAAGATAGCATCAGTTGGCGTTATAACAGGCCAGCCGTGCAGGCGGTGACACCAGTCAGCGGCGGATGCGGCGGCCGGTCGGTGAAGACGTAGACGCCCAACAACGGCAGCATAATAGGCCAGCCGTGCAGGTGGAAACATCAGTCGGCGGCGGTCGAGGCGGCCGATCGGTGAAGACGTAGATGCCCAACAACGGCGGCATAAAGGCCAGCCGTGCAGGCGGAAACACCAGTCGGCAGCGGCGAAGGCAAGCCGGTCGGTGAAGACGTAGACGCCCAACAACGGCGGCATAAAGGCTAGCCGTGCAGGCGGAAACACCAGTCGGCGGCGGCGAAGGCAAGCCAGTCGGTGAAGACGTAGACGCCCAACAACGGCGGCATAAAGGCCAGCCGTGCAGGCGGAAACACCAGTCGGCGGCGGCGAAGGCAAGCCGGTCGGTGAAGACGTAGATGCCCAACAACGGCGGCATAAAGGCCAGCCGTGCAGGCGGAAACACCAGTCGGCGGCGGCGAAGGCAAGCCGGTCGGTGAAGACGTAGACGCCCAACAACGGTGGCATAATAGGCCAGCCGTGCAGGCGGAAACACCAGTCGGCGGCGGCGAAGGCAAGCCAGTCGGTGAAGACGTAGATGCCCAACAACGGCGGTCATAATAGGCCAGCCGTGCAGGCGAGGACACCAGTCGGCGGCGGCGAAGGCAAGCCGGTCGGTGAAGACGTAGACGCCCAACAACGGCGGCATAAAGGCCAGCCGTGCAGGCGGAAACACCAGTCGGCGGCGGCGAAGGCAAGCCGGTCGGTGAAGACGTAGACGCCCAACAACGGCGGCATAAAGGCCAGCCGTGCAGGAGGAAACACCAGTCGGCGGCGGACGAGGCGGCCGGTCGGTGAAGACGTAGACGCCCAACAACGGTGGCATAATAGGCCAGCCGTACAGGCGGAAATACCAGTCGGCGGCGGTCGAGGCGGCCGGTCGGTGAAGATGTAGACGCCCAACAATGGCGGTCATAATAGGCCAGCCGTGCAGGCGAGGACACCAGTCGGCGGCGGCGAAGGCAAGCCGGTCGGTGAAGACGTAGACGCCCAACAACGGCGGCATAAAGGCCAGCCGTGCAGGCGGAAACACCAGTCGGCGGCGGACGAGGCGGCCGGTCGGTGAAGACGTAGACGCCCAACAACGGCGGCATAAAGGCCAGCCGTGCAGGCGGAAACACCAGTCGGCGGCGGCGAAGGCAAACCGGTCGGTGAAGACGTAGACGCCCAACAACGGCGGCATAAAGGCCAGCCGTGCAGGCGGAAACACCAGTCGGCGGCGGCGAAGGCAAGCCGGTCGGTGAAGACGTAGAGGCCCAACAACGGCGGCATAAAGGCCAGCCGTGCAGGCGGAAACACCAGTCGGCGGCGGTCGAGGCGAGCCGGTGGTGATGTTCTGACTGATCCATTCCTGGAGCGTAAGAGATAAGCTTAAAGCCATGAATCCCTTTTATGCATATCTGGATCTGGATCCTGTAGAACAAACATATAGGATGAGTAGTATCTGATATAAATATAATACTCGAGAAAAAAATCAAGTATTTTAAAATATTTATAAATATGTATTTCTCCTCTTGTCAATTTTGATTTCCCCGAGCAGATGTTTCATTACGTTTAAACGCTCTGCCCAACTAGTCATAGCCACCAAGCACTGGGAGTCGGCCTAAGCACTTCCCAAGCATGCATATGAGTGACATGAGTTCGTCATTAATGGAACAAAGTTTCACGGATCGGAGTTTACTACTCGGGTACTTTTGCAATTATTAAGAGCAGAAAATAAATTTATCTCATCTCTATGCTTTTGATTTATTCCGAATAATACTTAGCACCTTGCGTTACTCGGTCCATCCAACGAGCCCCCGGGTGCTAGGAATCGGCCCAAAGGCAACCATCCATTGGCAAACCAAACGGAAAGCATAGGAAGATAGAACTCCATAACTCGATAGGTACTTTTGTACTCAGATTATGTCGCAAGCAATCAAGATAAATATTATAAAAAATATGATATAACATCTGTAGCCCCCGACTCACTACTCAATGGAAGACCAATTGGTGTAGTGAGGCAGAGGAAAAGGAAAAATATCATATAAAGAATAAAATAAATGATGACTTAGCTTTGTAATATTCCCCTTGGTGATGGCGGAAGTGGCCAATGTGGGAACAAAGTCGTCCATCAATAACAATGAAGACACCAGTCGGCGGCGACGAAGGCGGTCGACGGTGAAAGCGAAGATGCCCACTAATGGCGGCATAATAGGTCAGCCGTGTAAGCGGAAACACCAGTCGACGGCAGCGAAGGTGAGCCAACGGTGAGGATGTAGACATCCAACAACGGCGGCATAATAGGCCAGCCGTGTAGGCGGAGGCACCACTCGGCGGCGACGGAGGCAAGCCGGCGGTGAAGTCGTAGACGCCCAACAGCGGCGGCATAATAGGCCAGCCGTGTAGGCGGAGGCACCAATCGGCGGCGACGGAGGCAGGCCGGCGGTGAAGTCGTAGACGCCCAACAGCGGCGGCATAATAGGCCAGCCGTGTAGGCGGAGGCACCAATCGGCGGCGACGGAGGCAGGCCGGCGGTGAAGTCGTAGACGCCCAACAGCGGCGGCATAATAGGCCAGCCGTGTAGGCGGAGGCACCAGTCGGCGGCGACGGAGGCAGGCCGGCGGTGAAGTCGTAGACGCCCAACAGCGGCGGCATAATAGGCCAGCCGTGTAGGCGGAGGCACCAATCGGCGGCGACGGAGGCAGGCCGGCGGTGAAGTCGTAGACGCCCAACAGCGGCGGCATAATAGGCCAGCCGTGTAGGCGAGGACACCAGTCGGCGGCGACGGAGGCAGGCCGGCGGTGAAGTCGTAGACGCCCAACAGCGGCGGCATAATAGGCCAGCCGTGTAGACGGAGGCACCAATCGGCGGCGACGGAGGCAGGCCGGCGGTGAAGTCGTAGACGCCCAACAGCGGCGGCATAATAGGCCAGCCGTGTAGGCGGAGGCACCACTCGGCGGCGACGGAGGCACGCCGGCGGTGAAGTCGTAGACGCCCAACAGCGGCGGCATAATAGGCCAGCCGTGTAGGCGGAGGCACCACTCGGCGGCGACGGAAGCAAGCCGGCGGTGAAGTCGTAGACGCCCAACAGCGGCGGCATAATAGGCCAGCCGTGCAGGCGGAGGCACCACTCGGCGGCGACGGAGGCAGGCCGGCGGTGAAGTCGTAGACGCCCAACAGCGGCGGCATAATAGGCCAGCCGTGTAGGCGGAGGCACCACTCGGCGGCCACGGAGGCAGGCCGGCGGTGAAGTCGTAGATGCCCAACAGCGGCGGCATAATAGGCCAGCCGTGTAGGCGGAGGCACCACTCGGCGGCGGCGAAGGCAGGCCGGTCGGTGAAGACGTAGACGCCCAACAACGGCGGCATAAAGGCCAGCCGTGCAGGCGGAAACACCGGTCGGCGGCGGCGAAGGCAAGCCGGTTGGTGAAGACGTAGACGCCCAACAGCGGCGGCATAATAGGCCAGCCGTGTAGACGGAGGCACCAATCGGCGGCGACGGAGGCAGGCCGGCGGTGAAGACGTAGACGCCCAACAGCAGCGGCATAATAGGCCAGCCGTGTAGGCGGAGGCACCACTCGGCGGCGACGGAGGCAAGCCGGCGGTGAAGTCGTAGACGCCCAACAGCGGCGGCATAATAGGCCAGCCGTGTAGACGGAGGCACCAATCGGCGGCGACGGAGGCAGGCCGGCGGTGAAGACGTAGACGCCCAACAGCAGCGGCATAATAGGCCAGCCGTGTAGGCGGAGGCACCACTCGGCGGCGACGGAGGCAGGCCGGCGGTGAAGTCGTAGACGCCCAACAGCGGCGGCATAATAGGCCAGCCGTGTAGGCGGAGGATCCACTCGGCGGCGACGGAGGCAGGCCGGCGGTGAAGACGTAGACGCCCAACAGCAGCGGCATAATAGGCCAGCCGTGTAGGCGGAGGCACCACTCGGCGGCGACGGAGGCAGGCCGGCGGTGAAGTCGTAGACGCCCAACAGCGGCGGCATAATAGGCCAGCCGTGTAGGCGGAGACACCAATCGGCGGCGACGGAGGCAGGCCGGTGGTGAAGACGTGGACGCCCATGAACGGTGGTGTGACCAACCAACCGTATAGGCGAGGACACCAGTCGGCGGCGACGGAGGCAGGCCGGTGGTGAAGACGTAGACGCCCAACAGCAGCGGCATAATAGGCCAGCCGTGTAGGCGGAGGCACCACTCGGCGGCGACGGAGGCAGGCCGGCGGTGAAGTCGTAGACGCCCAACAGCGGCGGCATAATAGGCCAGCCGTGTAGGCGGAGGCACCACTCGGCGGCGACGGAGGCAGGCCGGCGGTGAAGTCGTTGTTGCTATCAGCAATGGCGGTGGCGAGGACAAGCCGGCGGAGTGGACTCGCGGCCGATCGACCGGAAAGCTGAGACGCCTCGAGTCCATGACCAGCATCAATCGCCTCAATAGTGCCGCGTAGTTATATGCGAACAACAACAAAAAATAGCAAGAAATTAATCTGAGATTAAAAATCAATATGATAAATAATGATAAAAATCAGATTGAGTTTCCCCCTGACTGATTTGGATCAAGTCAGAGAAGAGGAGCTTGAAGAAGTGGTCGACGGAAAGGAAGTGAAAACTCCCAAAGCGAAAGCGAAGTCGGCGACTCATGAAATTGATTCCATCGCGCTCGTTGATAGGAAACTCGACGCACCCCCTACCTGGCGCGCCAACTGTCGAAACATGAATTCGGCAATAATAAAACGGGGTAGCGCACGAGACCTAAAAGTGGATGGATGTGGAGACAAAGGATTTAGACAGGTTCAGGCCCTCTCAATGAGAGGTAATACCCTACTCCTGTTTGGGGATTTGAATCCGCCGAGTGTGTATTGATCTGACGATCAGGTTGTCTCATGCCCCCTAGAGGGCCTCCTGCCCACCTTATATAGGGTGGGGGGCAGGATTACAAGATAGAAACCTTAACCAATACGGTATCGGTTTCCTAAATCTACTTTACAATATTATCAAACCAGGACTTTAGGCTGTTCCGTAATATATAAGGAAACGTAATACCCGAGTCATGATTTATTACATATTCCATAGATATAAGTTATCCCCTATGACTAGTCGGATAACCATGCCATATGGGTATGGGGTACCCATAATATCCACACCTGATGAGTAGCAAAATGATTATCAATTATTGTGGCTTGTATTATTGTATTTACTTAACATAAACTACCTATATAGGCTCTAAGTTTCCTAGTATGAAAAGATACACTCTAATTTTGCTAGTCTGAAAAGACACTTTCTACAAATTTAATATGTCTAAAAAATGTATCTACGAGATAATTTTTCACATATTTTTAATCCGATTCAAAAAGCGCCCCTCAAATATGGTTTTTTTAGTATATATGGATTGCAAGCCACTATTAGATTTACTCACAAAAATAGAAAGCATATGGAAAATTGATTGTGCGGTGGTATCATGACACAAGGTAGTTCTTATATATGCAACTACAACACAAACATCATGTAGAAGCATTTTTCTATAACAGTAGGGGTGTGTGTGTGTGTGTGTGTGTGTGTGTGTGTGTGTGTGTGTCAGTGTGTGTGTGTGTGTGTGTGGTGTTGTGTTGTGTTGTGTTGTGTGTATAGTGTTCTATAGTCATTTCCAGTACTATCACATAGATATCTTTTCTTGCATCGTTGGTACAACCAGAGAGACAAAATGCCTAAATACTCTTTGTTTTCTAGTTTCCAAGGAGTGGAAGCATTTTATAATAACACTAGATTAATTGTGCTACTACTGTAATAAAAGATCATGATGAAACTGAGATAAATAATAATCATGTGTCTATCTTGGTATGACCAATACTTAAACTCAATACTTTTTTTTCCTAAAAAACCACTACCTTCTTTTGAACAGATAAAGAACACAATCTCGGTATTCACCGGACTAATTAACCATTTTATCCTCACATCATGGTTAATCTTCATGTGTTTTACATTATCCCTAATTTACCCATGGCATGTTGACCCACATACCATCGAGAGAATGAGGGACAAATAAGGGACATGGTAAACTTTTAAAGGCAAACAAAGATATATCCTTAGCTGCTTACTCAACATAAATCGACCCTCTAAACAATGCCTCTAGAGAGACAAAAATGTATCGAGAAAATGTCTGTACACATATAGAAAAAAATTAGAAATTGTCTAAAAAATGTCTACCACATAATTTTGCACATGTCTATAAAACCATCTCTACAATGTGTTCTATACTACAAATATTTAGGTGATTTCATAGTGTTTCTAGGGAGTGCCTCTACACTAGGGGCTTTTTTTTTCTTGAGACAATTAGATCTTCTTTACATAAACTTAAACTTGCGAAGGATTGTGTCAGTGGTAGCTAGGACTATGTGGTTAGCTCTAATGCTCTATCTCGTTACATCTTTCCTTATTCCATCTTATGTGTGTTAAAGAGTAGGGTTTCAACTTTTTCACACTGCCTAAAATAATAATAGAGGACATTGCATGACCATTGAGTCTCCCCAACACAATGTACAACAAGGTGTCATAAGTGATTTTGTGCAATGACTTTACAAATAAGACCATGGATTACTACACATAAAAAGAACAGATACTAGAAAGAAAGAAGACAAACAAATTGATGAGTCCTTATCAATACTCCACGGGGATGGTGGATTCTATCTGAACCCAAGTCACACAAGTACTAACCATACACCATGTATGGCTATGTGGCTCATGTCATTGGTCAGCTTGTCAACAGGGTTCCAGTTCCATCCGACAGACGAGGAATCGATTGTTAATTACCTAAGAGGAATGGCACGGGGTTGTCATTCCTCATACACATCACCACCAATATTGACATTTACAACTTTGACCCATGGGAGATTCCTTAGGCTTTCAGTTCCACCCAAGAAATGAGGAATAAGGAATTGGCTGTCATTCCTCATACACATCATCACCGATATTGACATTTACAAATTTGACCCACGGGAGGTTCCTCAGGCTTTCGGTTCCACCCAACAGACGAGGAATTGCTTATCTCAATTACCTAAGAGGAGTGACACCGGTTTGTCATCCCTTGTACACATCATCACCAATATTGACATTTACAAATTTGACCCATGGGAGATTCCTCAGGCTTTCGGTTCCATCTAACAGACTAGGAATTGCTAGTCAATTACTCCAGTAACAAGAGTGACACAGGTTTGTCATCCCTCATACACATTATCACCAATATTGACATTTACAACTTTGATCCATGGGAGATTCCTCAGGGTTTCAATTCCACCTGACAGACGAGGAATTGGTTTTCAATTACCTAAGATGAGCGACATAGGGTTGTCATTCCTCATACACATCATCTCCGATATTGACATTTTACAACTTTGATCCATGGGAGATTCCTCAGGGTTCCAATTCCACCCGACAGACGAGGAATTGGTTTTCAATTACCTAAGAGGAGTGACATGGGGTTGCCATTCCCTCATAAACATCATCACCGATATTGACATTTACAAATTTAACCAATGGAAGATTCCTCGGGCTTTCGGTTCCACCCAACAGACGAGGAATTGCTTGTCAATTACCTAACAAGAGTGAAATAGGGTTGTCATCCCTTATACATACCATCACCAATATTGACATTTACAACTTTGATCCATGGGAGATTCCTCAGGGTTTCAATTCCACACGACGGACGAGGAGTTGGTTGTCTCCCAAAATGTATCGAGAAAATGCCTTTACACATAGAAATATTAGATAATGTCTCCCAAAATGTCTTTGCCACACAATTTTGCACATATTTCTAAAATCACCTCAAGCCATATCTAAAATGTCCCTATGCTACAAATATTAAGGTGATCTTTATCATGTTTCTAGGCGAGGAGTGTAGATTATGAGACTTCTTTTAGACCATTTGAAATTGTCTCAGCATGGAGAGTTGCCCTTTTTGTGTGTTTCCTTGTGTGTTTGTCCTACCAAAGCTCACATTTCTTGGTGGCACACTGTGGCACACTTAACATTGTAGCACACATGCACACCTTTTTGCCACCCCTTGAATAGGCCACTACTTGACAGCCTCATTGGTTGGCTGTTGCTAAGGCTGATTTTCAGCAACAGCCCATCGGTTGGCTCCTTAGACTATAGCATCAGATGATAGAAAAACTTATGCTGATAAGCATCAGCCTAGTTGTGCTGATATACAACAGCATATGCCAACCGATGGTGGCCTGAATAGGCCACTATAAAAGACCATCCATCCTTGACCACCATCACACTAAAGGAACTCAACAATAGTGAGGATTCTATCATATTCTCACTTATGGTGATGTGGCTCATTTTCTTGGCCAGCTTGCCAATGGATTTCTAGTTTCATCCGACAGATATCGTCGATGTTGCCAAAAGATTGCTGATCACGACGGGAGTGTTGTCATCTCATTAACATCATCATCGATATTGACATATACAACTTTGACCCACGTTTTTTATTGAATATCCATGTTTTGGTCATACATACTTTATTATTGACTGGACAGATCCACCGGTTGTTGACCTTGAACCACTGGCAATGGAAAATTCTATTATTGATGACATTAATGTTGTCTTTATCAATGAGGCAACGACCAAGGCTATCCTAATGAGGATGATGTTAGCCACAAAATTGATACAAAAATTCTAAACAATAAACAACATGTGTAACCAAGAGATTGATGCTCATGGATCGTAGCTTCATTTGCGGCCAGAATCAACACCGAGCATCAGGAGTGAATTGGTGGATGGTTTTCATTTCCTTTAAAAATTAAAAATAATTTATTCATCGTAGAGAGGATGGCCAAAGGCTTTTCACTCTCTTTTTGTTTGTGGAGTGGCATAACAAACTAAGTTGGGTTAACCAGTATAGCTTAATCGATAAAACCATAATAAATCAGTTTTAAGTTTGTGGTTTCCTTGTTTGCATTTATTATAAGGCTATCAATTTGTACTTATGTGCATGTAGTTTATGTGTATGTAGTATACCGCACAAACTCAGAAGATAAATCAAAATTCAACATGTAAACAAAGTTGGAGAACAAAGGAGGTGATGCTTGAATTTATGTAAAGAACACGGCCGTGTTCTTTTCTCCAACAAAAGTTGGATTAAATTTTGGATACTCGGGGCACATTTTTCAAACTGCTAAACGGTGTGTTTAGTGCGAAAGTTTTCTATATAAAAGTTGTTCTAAAATATTATATTAATCTATTTTTAAAGTTTGGAATAATTAAAACTCAATTAATCACAGGTTATTATAACCTCGTTTTGCGTGAAACACTTAATCTTCGTCTTCAGGACATTCAAACACCACCTAAATATAGAGTTTGGGTAATAAACAGAATCTTGTGTGAAAAAAAATGTGTAAAGAAACACTTTCAAAGGAGTTTGTGCGAAAAGGAAAAAAAGAAAACCCATTCCCTTCTCACGCAAGAAATAGCTACAGTACCATCACCACTAGGCTGCTACTGCTAGTGCTAGCCAGCGTCGTCCTCCTACTACTCGTGAGGCGAGAGGGCACGTGACGCGGTGGGGCCCACCTGCCAGCCAACCCAGCAGCAGCAGCAGCAGCAGCAGCAGATGGCAGCGACCGTCACGACGACCGCGCATTGAATGCGGGAGGGAGACGCGTCTACTCTTTCCGTTTCGCCCCCTCCTCCCCCCTCCCCCCCCCCCCCCCCTTCGCTTTCCTTTCCTTTCCTTTCCCTTCTCTGCCACTTTCCCCTTGGCGCCTACTCCACCACCGTTTCTCCGCCTCCTTGTCCCACTCACGCGGAGAGGAGAGGAGAAAGCCACGCGACTCGAGGCGACCGTACGGCGGCCGCGACGAGGAGGAGGAGGAGCAAGCCACGCCGAGATTTTGGTGGGGAGGGAAGAGGAGGCGGGCCTCCAATTTCGCCTCCGATTCTGTCTCCGATCGCCGGTCGCGGGAGGAGCGGCGGCGGGGGGAGGGCGGAGAGGTTTGGGGTGGTGGTGGTGATGGAGCCGTACGCGGCGGCGGAGGGGGGAGGAGGAGGAGGAGGTGGAGGCAGCACCGACACCGGGCTCGAAGGTACGGAAGCGGAATTCCCGACCAAACCCCGTGCCCTTGCGGTTTTGGTTGGGGTTTGGGTTTGGGGGGGTGCTAGGGTTTTGGATCTTCGTGTGCTCGAGCTCGAATGTGTGCGGCGTTGTGAGGTTTTTGTGCTTGTTTGCTGCAGAGTCGATGTGGAGGATGGGGCTGGGCGGCGGCGGGGGTGGCGGAGGGGAGGCGGTGGCGGCAGGGAGGCTGCCGGAGCGGCCGGGGGAGGCGGACTGCGTCTACTACCTCCGCACGGGGGCTTGCGGCTACGGGGAGAACTGCCGCTACAACCACCCGCGCGATCGCGCCGCCGCAGCAGTGGTGAGCACCAATTCCCCCTCTCGCTGCTCTACTCCTCTTTTTTTTTTTTTCACCTCCTGACTTTAGCTACGGTGACAATGACCGCCCTATTGGATTACGTCCGGTTGATTTTGAGGTGGGGGGCTTCAAGCTGAAACCTCTCGCCGAGAATTAATTCTACTTATGGCCTGTGGGATCTTATCTTGTGAGCATAGAAGTGAAAGTTGATTGCGCCTTTGCTGGTAGCGATGGTTTGCTTGATTAGTTTGGTGTCTCGGTCTTATGGTTGATGTGGACAATTCTGAGCTCCACATGCAGGCCTAGCCACTTGTCTGGTCCTTTTTTTTTCTGTTGGCAAACGCTTCCCCTTTTCTTTTTTAATCTATGTTTTGCTTATGGATCAAGTAGATGGACCATGTGCTTTGAACTGGTGGTAAAGATTAGAGCCTTAGGTAGAGTGTAATGATTGTGAATTCATGACAATGGATTGAAATCGAGGTATTTTATCCTGCTTTTGATTTAAACATTCATATTGTTATTTGTTTATTAGTTAAATGGAGGTGGGAAGACCACACATTCGGCAGAGTATCCAGAACGGCCGGGGCAACCAGTTTGTGAGGTAATTTATCTGATTCTCATTTTGTGCAAGCTCTCACTCATATGATCATATCAAACCCAAAAAAATGTGCCTATAGAAGTGGGCAACCTATTTAGGCTACAGATGATTTTTTTTTTTGTGTGTGTCATGTGCTGGATACTCTTCGGGTTAACATTTTGTGATAAAAAATGCAGTACTATATGAAGAATGGAACTTGTAAGTTTGGCTCTAATTGCAAGTATGATCACCCAAGGGAAGGCTCTGTGCAAGCAGTCATGTTAAATTCCAGTGGATACCCTCTACGCTCAGTGAGATAATTCATTCGATCAATTCTTATTAAAGTAGTGGCCTGCCTTTTTCATTTTCTGATGAAATTTCTTATGTGCAGGGTGAGAAAGATTGTACCTACTATGTCAAAACTGGCCATTGCAAATTTGGATCTACATGTAAATTCCATCACCCAGAAATTGGTGGAGTTTCAGAGACACCTAACATGTATCCACCAGTTCAGCCTCAGCCTATCTCTTCCTCTCATCCATATCAACATCTTGCTGGCTGGCAAATGGGGAGGCCTCCTGTTTTGCCAGGATCATTTTTATCAGGCTCATATCCACCAATGATGCTTCCGTCCACAGTCGTACCAATGCAGGGATGGAACCCTTACATTGTAAGTTTGTCATCATTTTCTTCTTTGTACCACATGTAGTGGATCATCGAGCAAGGGTGTTATTATTATCTCTACTACTTTAAAAGCACAATCGTTTACCTTTCCTTCCCTATCCCACCCTCCACATAAAAAAAACGTACCATTCCCTATAAAACCGCTTCCATCCCCACCTATAAAAAAACGTTGTAGAAAAGGACCGAGAAAAAACAGGGCCACCTATGTTACGATCAAACTAAACCATGTTTCTTAGATCCCATTGCGACACAGGGGGCATATGACTAGTAAATTATTAAATAGATCTTCTAATCTAGTACAAACTATCTAGAAAGAAATTTATTTTTTCTTATTAAGGATGTACTTTGAACATTTATAGTCATCACAATAAAATAAGAGAATTGGCTGGTAAGAGAATTGGCTACAGAGTGACCCAGAAAATTTAACGTGATTCATACTTTGTTGTAAGAACAATTCAGGATGACTTCTTAATTTTGTGCTACAAATAATGCTGATGTAAGTGTCAGAAAAAGAAAAAAAAAAGCTGTATTGACCTCTTTACTATGTTTTATGTTCTTAGTCACCTGTGAACCAAGTTGCGTCAGCTGGGGGGCATCAAACTGTTCAAGCAGGGCCGTTTTATGGCTTATCGCACCAAGGGCCTTCTGCTGCAGTCACTTATGGCAGTCAGTATGCACCGTTATCTTCTTCAACCATGCCTTCAAGTAGCAGTAAACAAGAACCTGCCTTTCCTGCGCGACCTGGGCAACCTGAATGCCAGTATTATCTGAAGACAGGGAGTTGTAAATTTGGATCTGCATGCAAATATCATCATCCTCAGTATTTGAATACACCTAAGTCTAACTGTATGCTGAGTCCTCTTGGTCTTCCTCTTCGGCCGGTGAGTAGCTCCAACACATATCTGCTTTTATATGCTTAAACTATGTGTAGCACGCTGTTGCCAGGATAGTCAGTCCAAATGTATATCGCTTGAGTCTGGATTAGTATTTGATATGTTGTCCCAGATAAGTTTGCCATATAGTTTATTGTATTGAGAGAACCAAATTGACGGGTGAGTTTTGGTGTACACATGTAGGCTGTGGTTGTTCCAGCCGGTTCCCAACAGGAACAGTACGCACGGAAAACAGACCGGTCCATTAGCGCGTGATTAATTAAGTAAAATGGATCAATATGATTTTTTAAGCAACTTTCGTATAGAAACTTTTTGCAAAAAACACACCGTTTAGCAGTTTGAAGAGCGTGTGTGCGGAAAACAAGAGGGGAGAGTTGGGAAAATAGAGTGCCGAACACACCCGTAGTTTAGTCTAGTTGCCTATTCATGGAAGCCTAGAAACTTTGGAGATTCTTATGCCAAAACTACAACTGTTGCATCTAGTAAAGTTCTGCCATAGAAGAACCTACGTTGTTGTATGTTTCCTTTTTTTTGGCTGAAACAGTGATGAAGCCAAGCCACCTTCACATTTTTAAAAAACTGTTCATTTACTGCATTAGCTTTTATTTACTGATCCTGTGTGACTTACTTGGCTCTGCTTGAAATTCAATGTCAACTGTAAATTGCATTTGAGTTGAATGTTTTACAGTTTCCCCGCATCGACACATAAATAATTAATAATGTTAGGTGGCAGGAACTCCTGAACAGTACCAAATGCAAATGTGATCCATTGCGTTCTTTTAAATCATTCCGGGTTGCAATTTAAAGTATACTGTTAAAAAGTAGTGATATATTAGTTGTTAATGGAATATATAATTCTCTCATGTTTTTGTATTTAACGATGTTTAAATGGCATTATCTTTGTTGGGCAACGCCCTTTTGTTCCTTTTGATGTTTATTGGAGTCAATGTTTTGAAAAGTGGTGTGCGGTTTCGTGCTGTCAACCCACTTTGTAGCGCTTATGCAGCATAATCGGATGCTTATGCGGCTTAAGCGGTGCAAGGTTGGGGCACCGGTTCCATGAAGTCGGCCTTGTACGTGGCTTTGTAGACCTTTTTTAAAAAACATTATTTGGAGTCAATCTCCTAATATGTGTTCTGTTCTCTTGTTTCTTTTCAAAATGAAATACCCTTGATTACTCACAGTTTAATATTTTGTACCAATTTATGAGTGCTTGCTTGTTTGCTTGCACATTTATGTCCTCTACTGCAGGCTGAAAAATGGTAGTAGCTAGTATGAGACAAATGGTAGAACTTGAAAAATGTAGGATTTTCTGTTATGTGGTACTCTACATATTTGCCTTTATGTATCTATTATTGCTAAGGAAATAAACTTTTTATAGAACACAGAAGATAAAATTCTTTTCTGCATGGCATCACAGTCTCAGAGAAGGGCAGAAGACTGGAAGTTATTAATAATCTGACCAACAGTTGATGCCCCCCTTTGTTGTGACAGCATATTGTGCTGTCAGTAGCTAGTAAATTTCATTTAGTTCTATGTTCAACCTTGCAATGGTTGCAGTGGTATCTTTCTTTTTTCCTTTTTTTTTTTGCGATTTGCGATATATTTTCCTGGAACTACCTGTAGCATTTTGTTGTCTCTTTAAGCGATGACAGTCGAAATAGAATCTAGTGTGACTGAGTTCCTTCTGATAAAAATATGGACATTAATACCATGTCTTACGAACACAAGCTATTCTTGTATATGGATGATACATTACACTTCTATTTGTTTCTGTTTGCACTTGTTCAATTATTCATATGAAGTTTTCCTTGATTTGCAGGGTAGCCAACCATGTGCTTACTATACACAGCATGGATTTTGCAAATTTGGTCCGACTTGCAAGTTTGATCACCCAATGGGTACTCTAAGCTATAGCCCTTCAGCGTCATCGATTACTGATTTGCCTATTGCTCCCTATCCCCTCAATTACGCTGTTGCTCCTGTGGCTCCACCTTCATCTTCTTCTGATTTGCGGCCAGAATACCTTCTAACCAAAGAGTTTTCAGCCAACCAGTCAGCGTCACCTGGTACTACATGCGGACCTGCTGGAGCAATGTTAAAAGCGTACGCTCCACACATGCTTATCCGACCTCAAACTTCTGGAGCTGGTGGCATGGTTACAACTCATGGTGGAGAGCTCTAACCACCTTCAGCAAGCTTCTCGGGACTTTTTTGGCATATGGTGAATGAGATCTCGTCTCCTTTTTTTGCGTCAGTTCGACTTACCCTCTCAGCATCAGTTCACTTGGACCCCCACTCATTGTGAATAAGGCTTCAACTGACTTTGACAAAGGCATGGCCAAGGTGGTAATCTTGCCACCTGAATAAATTCATCATAGATAGATAGGCAGTGGCAAGCTCATTCACTTGCCGTTTATCTCTTCATGTCTGAAATGGAACAGGGGTCATTCTGAAGTCCAGTTAACTGTTTGACTGTCATTGCACTATGATTCAGAGCTTCGAATCCATCTCCTCGGTACATAATTTTATCGGCGGAGCAGGCCGTTGAGTGTGCACCACTGCAGAGAGTTTCATGTCAGAAAGTTATTTGGTTTGGTCGCTCTTGCCCAAATCTCTGTTTATTTTTAATCATCATATATATATGCAATCTCGAGTTCAGCTATATGCATATTCATATATATACTGGGATCAAGAAACTGTAATCACACACTTGGAAACCCTCATCTGAATCGCCCCAAGCTAACTTGCTGCATCATCATTTTGCTCATTTAGTCGATTGCATCCGACTTATGTTTGAACCCTGCAATACCTGTCCTGTCATTAGCTTATTCTGATTGTATATGCTCATCTTTCTTTGGTCCGAGTTTGGATGTTTGCTGCTTTCGATATAGATGGTCCATGAAAGGAGACTTTAATGGGCTGTTTGGTTAGAGAAATCAAATCATCTATTAGGATGGTGTGGTCCATTATGAAATCCTCCCTTCCTCGTCTGATAGCTTAGCATGGGCCTTTGAGAAATGAGTTTATGGACAAACTTATTCCATACCTCAAACCAAACTAGTGGTGAATTCATAGCCCTACTCGTCAAACCAAACATGCCCCTAGTTTATGGGTTTCTTTCCAACGTATCTTTGAAACTATTCGACAAGCCATTCGAGATCGAGCTGATCCGGATTATATTCGTTCAAAGTATCACTCAGAATGCGCATAAATGCATCCATCTATGCATGCTTGGTGCAGATGTCATGTCAATTGACAAGAGCAGATCTAGGAGGCTACAGCTACTAATAACACTGAATTGACTTGAAAGTTGACGCATATATGCTTGGGCCTTGTTTAGATCCTAAATTTCTTTTGCTAAAAACGTTACATCCAATGTTGGATATATACATGGGGCCTTAAATGTGAAAAAATCAATTGCACAGTTTACATGTAAATTGCGAGACAAATCTTTTGAGCCTAAATTACGCCATGATTTGACAATGTGATGTTACAGTAAATATATTTACTAATAACGGATTAATTAGGTTTAATAAATTCGTCTCGCAGTTTATATGCGGAATCTGTAATCTATAATTTGTTTTATTATTAGTCTAAACACACGGTGAGACGTAGAATGGTATGCACGAAATGCATGCATTGCCATGGCAAGAGTTGTGCCCCATGAAGCTTGGTAAAACTGAAGTTGATGCGCACATGATATAGCGACGCGCACCGGATCGATTCACCGGCTAACCATCCTATATATATATATATATCAGCAGGTTCGATATTTATTCCCTACACATATACGTTCCATCGCAGTCGATTTCCAGGAAGAGCAATCGGTTAACCATCCTAGATTGGAGGTATATTATTAGCACGTACGTTTCACAATTATAGACTACAGGAGATTAGCACGAATCCATGATAGGATCGAAGTTCAGTCTTAACTTGTGTGCGCCTTTTGCCTTGCCCGTTAGTGGCTAGAGTAACATGTGTTGAGTGGAAGCGGTGGTATCTTAATGTCGGTATTTAAGGTGGTAGTATAAATAAATATGATTCATTAAGTTATTAAATAAGAAAATATTAAGGACTCTTTTATAGTCCTCTCTTTATCCTATAATATAAGGCGTGCATATATTGTAAGATTCATCTTTGAAAATATTTAACCAATAATTAGTGCAATATAAATCGAATATTATTTTCTAAAAATAATATCTTTGTATTGACATTTGAATATACTTTCGTATGGTTATAATTTTGTTGCTACAAAATTTATAGTATGTGAGAAGTTATGAGCTAAAGTTTAGTTAGTTTTGGAGACCGTATCGAGTTTGATCATATCTTACATTATATATTATTATATAATGGGATGGAAGGAGTAATTACAAAATTGGATCATTTGTAGGATAGTTGAGGCCATCCTAAAGTAGCACACATGCGTGGTCTTTTTCAGGTGACGTATCAGGCTATCAGATGTGCGTTGTAAGGGCAGTGTGGTGTATGTTTATGGTGGTTTACGTGCGTGTACGTTTTACACGTAGTCTTTTAAAATTCTTTGTTGAATTTATTTAAGAAAATATATGTTGTATATCAAGAAAAAAGAGATTGTTTATGAGTTATAATATTACCTTGACCTACCAAGTAAGTCCTTGGATAAATTGAGTACTACCCCTGTCCAGAAAGATCGCAGTTTTACACTATTTATGTTCAATGTTTGACTATATGTTTTATTTTTTTAAAAAAATATGATTAGTATTTTTGTTGTTATTAGATGATAAAACATAAATACTACTTTATGTGTGACTATTTTTTAAAAAAAATCATATTTTTTTCACATAAAACAGATGATCAAACATTGGACAAGAAAACCCACAAGTGCATTTAAAATGAGAATGTGGTAGTAACTAAATGAGGATCAATTTATGTCTTATGTATGGTGTTTTATTGGCCTCGATATGGCTTGCATACAACTTAATTATGAGTGTACATTTTTACCTTTTTTTTGTCAAGTACTTCCTTTGTTTCATATTATAAATTGTTTGACTTTTTTCTTAGTTAATGTTATTTATATTTAGTTAAGTTTATAAAAAAAACAACATCTACAACACCAAATTAGTTTCATTAAATCTGGCATGAATATATTTTCATATGTTTGTTTTTTTATTAAAAATGTTAGTATATATTTTTTATAAACTTGGTTAAAAATTTGACAAAAAAAAATCAAATAACTTATAATATGAAACGGAGGGAACGGAGGGAGTAATATATATTTCATCGATGACTTAGTTCATCTCTGCCGTTCTTCTATAACTTTTTTTAATGAAAATTTAACCCAAGTCAAACTAAAAAAATTCCCTGTCTTCTCCAATAATATGAATCCAATAAAGCGAGTGAAAACCATGGCAATATATATTTTTCTGCCACAGGCCGTTGATCGTCAAAACGAAATGTGAAACGTGGAGAGAAGCCAAGTTTTGAACAAAATGTCACATCAGCCTTGTTAATTGATGATTCGTTTGAGAGGCATCAGCAGTATAGTTAATTAATAAGTTAATCTTTGTAGTAACTTGTAGAGACTTGTCCTAGTCAGACTACTAATCAGATCGAATATAATAGCCTGAGTTTGTACATTGTTAGGCAACTAAAAACTTGTACTTTAACTAGCAAAATAAGATCGATGACTCGATCTCATATATTCTGAACTGAAAAGGGGAGAATATCAATCACATAAAAGATATATGATTCGATCGATCGACGACTAGCTAGCTCCATCAACATGCCCATGCAGGAACATATCAATTATATACGTATGAACGATGAACTAGCGCACGTGTTTAATTCATCAAATAGTTAGGCACGAGCTCAGCCCTGCTAATTGCATGCTAGCTAGCCGCTAGATTTTCAATTATTTGCATGGTTAATCATTCGATATCGATGGATGTACATCACACTAGCTACCACATACTCCTACATGAAGAGGACGTACGCTTTAATTCTTTATAACACTACTACAGAAAACGAAATCAGTGCCGGACCTCTGAGTAAAAAAAAGGTTCGGCTCGAAGCATCGGCTCTAGCGTCCCCCAAAAATTCACATGCACTTAAAAGATATGATTCTAATGATAAATCTCGTTAAATTTCTGTTAGAAATCATATATACACTGCACATGCATGTTGCATTTCTACTAAACGCAACTTTTTATGTGCGTAACTTTAAACGCTAGGATTTAAACCTGGTAAGTGAAGTCATATATGCACTAGGGGTGAAAACGGTACAGAAACGGACGGAAGCTATCTTTATCATTTTCGTTTTCATACTTTTTTTTCGGAATCGAAAATCCCGGATAAAAAACGGAATAGAATATTATCGAAACCGAAAACGGAGTGAATATGGTAACGGAAATTTATCGGAATACAAGAACCCCTCAAACTGATAAATCCAATTCTCAAGTCTCAACGGTCAACAATTCGTATGTAACTTTAGATTTGCATAACAAATATTTTTTTTAAAAAATAAAGGCCAAACACTATGGTATTCACTATTCAGTGCTAAAAAAAGAATCCAGGGTATTTCAGTCACAAAATTTCCGGAAATTCCGAAAAAAATTCCGGAAAGTTTCCGACCGATTCCGAGTTCCGACGGAAACTGCCCTTATCATTTTCGATCCCGTTTCCGAGAAAATATTTCCGAATTCGTTTTCATTCCAAAAAAATTCCGAAAAAATTTTGACCGACAGATTCCGTTTCCGAAAATAGGTCCGGAATCCGGAAAGTTTCCGTACCGTTTTCACCCATAATATGCACGCCCAACTCGCCACCACACTAAATTAAAGTACCGTGTTTTTCCACTGAATGCACATAGTTTGCTACAGTTTCATATAATATAGTGAGAATATTTGTGGACACATGCAGCTGCATGCATGCATATACGATCGACCGAATACGATTCCCCGTCTAGAATTTCTCCATCTCAATCCACAGTCTACAAGAGTGTACGTACTGGCGACAGCTCATGAACGAAAGGTGCCATTCACAAATTAGAAAGTTGGTGATGACCTTAACCAAAAGACATGCGTATATATATCCAATTGGTAATATATATAAGTCGTTTTGAGCAAGCTCATGATCAAAATTTTCTGGTATAGGTTATTCTTCTACCACTTAGGGCCACACGTTTATCTCATTTCCTTCGTCGATCATGTCGTACCATTGCTATTAGCTTGTCAAATGAGTGATGACCATATATTCTCGTGGATAAATGATGCATGTCTCTCTCATGATTAATCCCTTCATTCTCCACACATATTCCTTCATATCATTCTTTGTGAGCAAAATGTGCA
Organism: Oryza sativa Japonica Group; assembly: GCF_034140825.1. NCBI lineage: Eukaryota > Viridiplantae > Streptophyta > Magnoliopsida > Poales > Poaceae > Oryza > Oryza sativa. The sequence continues at coordinate 8,601,130 of NC_089035.1, read as the reverse complement.
GTTTTTGTTGAATTGGCTAGAAGAGGTAGAGATCGAGCTAGGTTTCTTAATTATCAGTTGTTCGATTGCTTTGGTTGTAGTCGTAGCTTTGTACAAAACTGTTTCTATTTCTCACTAATTTCTAATTTCAGGTGCCTGGTTATATGAAATAAACTTATAACTCATAAAAAAAATGCAAACTTACATGCGAAACAATAAATAAAAATAAAGTAAAACAATATATAACAACAACATTACAGTTCAAATAACTAAAATTGCATATTGTATAGCACTGCAATTGTAGCAGTGTACAATTTCAATTACTCAAAATTTATAAATTTTCAGGCATCTGAAAATTAATCTAGCAAATCACAAACTATAAACATTGGCCATTAACAAATAAACAAAAATAAACATATCCATAGATTTGTCAAGAAAACATTTCGATCATATACACCATGATATATATTGTAGGTGCTAGTTATCCAACAATATTATGATTTTAAGCATTGCGATAATTTTAAAAAGCTGGTGATTATGTTTATTTAACTTAGAACTTGTGGTATATTTATGTGTGATTTGTCACAACACGGAACCACTGTACTGAGGATTTTAAAACAGTACTATGTTCGGCCGGTACCTTTTGCACAAACAAGCAGTGGCGCCCGAAAGCATATATATGATGGATGTTTAGGTTAAGTCATTGGAACCTTTCTATTGATTAATCGGTTGATTGAGGAGCAAGATTAACGCCAACTTTTAGCATATATATATCGGCCAGACAAATTTGAAAAGTAAACTTTTAACTCTGAAAAACATTTCTTAATTATGGGGCGTTCATTTTTCTGCCGTACAACACAACCAAAACAGGCCTCGATTAAACAAATGTGTGCCAAATTTTAGGGACAGACGTGCACCAATATTATCACAAAGGGAACGAACACAATAACCAAATTAATGCGCCATTGCGTGCGCACTATGGGAATAATTTTGTTACATATATATATAAATAGATGTGGTATTCTAAGATAAACCAAAATCTTTTTAAATTTTCTGCAGAAGATGCTAGCTTGAGCTTGTCAATCAATATAGCTAGAGCTATAAAAATTAAAGAAAAAAATTATGTCCTGCCGTACACAAAATATATACTTGACAATGAGCTAGGAGAATCGGTTTTGTTCCTGATAAAAGGTGATCTTAGCTCTGTCGATCGGCCAGAATTCACTTTCACTAGAAAAAAAAAATTGTTCGAAAAGAGATGGGCATGCACGTACAGCTGAAATTCTCTTGTGTGATGGCTAAGTAAAGTAGTAAACTATGGGAAGTGAATCATATTCCCTTCTTTGATAAATAGACCCCTTTTGTTTTCGAGAAAAGAAAGTAGGTAGGATTCCTCGCACAGCATCACAAGTTATTTTCGTTACCATATGAAAATTCTTATCTATCTATATATCAATCCATTGTGAAATCAATTAGCTTTATGGGATATATAACACTAATTTATCATTGTGGTCCAAGTAAGATGCATGGATATTAGGATTTAACCGATTAATCATGCATTTTATATACACAACCCATATGGTTTTTATCTCTCTTTTTCTACGCGTCATGGTCACACGATAACATGTGTTGATAATCGAGAACCCTTGATGTCATGCATGCATGTATATATTTCAATCGACTTTGGTTTGTCCCAAAAATTAGAGAATAAATACTAGTTTATTTTTCTTCTTTTTAGAGATTGTACGATCACTAGCTAGCTAGGTATAGCTAGCTGACGGATTTTTCCAATTAGGTATATATCCATGCACACACACCGATCTTTTCATTCATTCTTTTCTTTCTTTTCACAGATATATTCCAGGTAGCTTATCAAGCACATAATGTTGGAAAATTAAACAAGGAATCCTTAACTAACAAATGAAACACGGGGAGGGAGGAAGAGAGGGGGCAGAGCTAGAGAGCTAGCTAGCTATTGCTACAGCACATCTTCGATATCATGACCTAACCTAACTACGACCCCACGTATACTCGATACTAAACTACTATAGACGAACGAACGATCGTTCGTTCGTTTCGCATATATCTATAAATCCTTTATGATATCGATATCTCTATTTCTTAGTATATCTAATAGCATAGTAGTAGGTTAGTATATCTGCTATAGCTAGCTAGCAGTACATGCATGCATGCACACATGTACATACTACCATATCTCTGTCTTGTCTCCCTTTCACATGTCACCTCTGACCCACAAACAAACCCTTTCCAAGCTCCTAACACTAGCTTTACCTTCTTCTTCCTCCTCCTCTGTATATATACACCCCCTCACCTCCCTATCTTGCACCCATCCATCCACCCATAGCTATCTCTAGCTAGCTTGCACATTCTTCATTCTTCTTGCAATCAGAGCTAGAGAAAAAGAGTTTGAGAGAGATCTAAGAGATGTCAGGGGTTTGGGTGTTCAAGAACGGGGTGGTGAGATTGGTGGAGAAGCAGCAGGCGACGGCGGGGACGGCGGTGGCGGGAGGGAGGAGGAAGGCGCTGGTGCACACGCCGAGCGGGCAGGTGGTGTCGTCGTACGCGGCGCTGGAGGCGCGGCTGACGGCGCTCGGGTGGGAGCGCTACTACGAGGACCCCTCCCTCTTCCAGTTCCACAAGCGTGGCTCCCTCGACCTCATCTCCCTCCCCGCCGACTTCTCCGCCTTCTCCTCCGTCCACATGTACGACATCGTCGTCAAGAACCGCGACTCCTTCCGCGTCGTCGACGCCTAAATTGACCTATGTATAGGCTCGCATGCATGCAAGGTAGACGACCATCCACCTTGCATGCATGCAGGCTATCATTCTCTCTTCGTCTCCGTCTTCGTCTTTCATCTTTGTTGTGGTGTGTGTGAATTTATTATACTTCTTATGACTGTGTGTGTGACTGTGTGAGAGTTCATGGAGAGTGATGAGTAGTGGTATACATATGTGTCGTCGCTGATCGATTTGGTTTATTACCTTGTGGGTGGGTATTAATTATCAGCAGTGTGTTATATCAATTGCTTACTTGTATGTGTATCATGTACATGAGTGAGTGTGGCTGATGCATATATATAGAGGTCTTTAATAATTATGTACTATATATTTGTGTAGCTAGATATATGTACTACCTGCTCTGCTATATGTAATAATGTACGCATGTTTTTGCTTATAATTAATCATATGTTGATCTGTATATGCTTATATGCAGGTGCGAGTTAATTGCCATCGATTTGAATTGTTCTTAAGTTGCCTAAATATATGTGAACATGTTGATAGAGCATTAATAAACCTAAATATATGGGAGTTCTTGTCACCTGTCTCGGCTCTCGAGTAACCAACAAGGCGATGGGGGATTACAAGTGGGCCGGAGACCTCTGTACTGCTGAAAAATGGGCCGGAAATAAACTACACACCGCTATACAAGCCGGGAGTTGTTCTTTGTTAGGCCCATGATCTATTGGCTTCATCAAGCAACGTTGCATTCCTTGATGGAATAAGTTTTACTTTGGATCCCCCATCTTCACGTGCAGTTTAAATCGCATCATTTGAACCATAATATCATATATATAACACATCTCTCAACTCTCAAAATCAGTGCAAAAGATGTCCCAAAATAGTTTGAATGGCGGTTTTGACTGACATGCCATCGGCGTGACTAGTTTGACTTTGTCCTCGTCCCACATAGCGCTCACATGGCACTAGGAGCATAATTAAAAAATATATGGGCCCATATGTTAGTCAAACGAAGAATATAAAATAAACAGTGGGTCCCATTTTCCTCCACATCACCCTCTCTCCTCTCTATCTCCTCTGGTCGGCGGCGCCTCATTGGCTCATTCCCCTGCCCTTCTCTCCCTCTGGACTTTCTCTCCTCCCTCCTTGAAGGTAAGCAGCGATGGAGGATAGAAAGCACGAAGACCGCTGCGGTGCGGGTGTGGCTGGTGGGGGAGAAGCTGGAGGGGCGCGCGAAGGAAGGCCAGCGAGCTACGTGCCCTTCCCTTGTTCCCCTCCCTCTCCAAGCGCTGTTGGCAGTGGTGAACACGACGACAATGATGACAATGGCGCCGGTAGATCCTGCTCGCCATTGTTTGGTTCGATTTTTGCTAAGGTTTGGGTGCGGGCTTTCGTTGTGGGTCTTACCGGGGGCTAGGGGATTTGTGCACAGCAAGGAGGAGGAAGGCGAGTGCAAGTACATCCGATTGAAGCGCCACGCATTGCCAAGGTCGTTCGCACACAAGTTCTGTCTGCCAGAGGACTCGGACACCGGCGACATCTCCACACATTGTGAGAATGGCCTGCTCATGGTCATCGTCAAGAAATGGATGCTGCCTGAGAAGAAGACCACGTCTGCAGCCCTTCTCCCCATCGGCCGCCACCTTGGAGGCCTAGACAAAGATGGGGAAGAGAGAAAGAGAGAGGGGGAAGAAGATTGGTTTGCTGACGTATGAGCTCCATGTGGGTCTCACGCTGACTCGGCCATGTTGAGCGTAGTCAACTCACCATATCAGCTAAAGCTGGGCACATTACTACTATTAGACCTTGGGTACCTTGATATTACAGATAACCGGATGCGATATATCTAATATTACAGTTTAAGGACACTATTTAAACTCGACGTCGAGCGACGGATCTAAAGTAAACTTATTCCTTCCTTGATAGCAGAGTTGATGTGAAAAACAAATTTGTGTCATGTGATTGGAAAGAGTAGAGTGTGTTGACAGAGTATTTATGCCTTTATGGAGACATTTTTCATTAGAAAACCAGTCATTTTTATGATACTGTAAATTATTTACATTTATATTGTAATTACAGTATAAGTTTTAAAGCTTACACTATAAATTCCAATACAAATATTTTATTCAATTTAATACACGGTATAAGAGAACTAGGATAAAAATGATTGATTACCTACTTGAAATAGTAGATAGGAGTGACAAAAACATATTTACATATAAAAGAGAGGGGGATAGCAATCCTATAAGAAAAAAATGACTAAAACCGAGTAAAAAGTGTGATGACATATTTTTAGCAAAACCAATGACTATATTATGCTGGGCTAAATTAACTACATGATATTCTCTCTTTTTCTTTACTTTTTAGAAAATATTGTAAACTCGTAGTTTGTTGTAGTACGAAAAAAAAACTTGTGAATATTTCTCCCTTACATCTCCTGCTGAACTAGGAGAGGGTTTAAGTTGCTAGGAACCAATAATGGGTACTGGGTGTTTAACTTGGTCAAACGTATCTAATCTGCAAGACAATATGTATCAGCCCTAATCTGCAAGACTAACACATCGCCTAAACAACTAATTATTGGCAGAAATTTGTGTCTGCTTAGCCTTCATCCATAGTATACAAGTATAATAATACATGATGTCCCTGTTGCGACCAACCGCGTACAAAGGTGACCTCTCACTTTCATTTTCAGTTTCTCTTTTTTTAAAAAAAAAAAACGAATTGACCGAACACGAAATTAAACAACAGCTGATCATCAAAACAGATGCTATGACGATCTCTCAATTAGTCGATTGATGGCGACGTATGATCCAATATTAGCTCGCAAAAAGATCACCCAAATCTTGGTCCTAAAAAGATTATCAGTGTAATCTGCAACAATTAGTAATTAATTTTCTCGTGTATATATGAAGGGACACTGCAACGACAGAACCGGATACAGAACAATAGAACATTGTTTAGACTGACAATTTTCTTGCGTTGATGCTAGTGCGACCCCAAGTCACCCAACAGCTAGCATTTGTTTAGACGACAAGATGATATTAATTAATTATAGATGCGATTAATTATACAAACCAGAACGGTTTGAGTTTTTCAATCTGGAGAGTGCATGGTGTAGGGTAGGCCTTCCAAGGTAGTATCATGGGATATCTTAAGGTTTGTAGTTCAGTTTATGGTACCTATTGCTTAGGGAAATGATAGATTTTAGGTCACTGAGATTTGGGGAAATCTTAGTCACCTACTAGCTAGCCGTAGGAGTCGTTTTTAACCTCTAGCTAAGGAAAGAAGAGGGGAAGGCAGTAGCCATGGCTTACATGCAATGGCGACAATGACAACAACGAGCTTCTTGCCGATCCTTTCATGTTTTTTTTTTATCACCGATGAAACCGGCTCCGTTAGAGGACCTACGGATTAGAGTCAGGGCTCAGGTAGGGGTTGGAAACAGCATCAGAGGATGAGGTGAGGGAATGGGAACATTTTCTCTAAGCTTAGAGAGATGACGTTGAGAGCGGCTGGACTGATGGCAGACGGTGTGGCGATGAGGGCTCCGGATCCGCGGGAATGGAGGCCACCATTAGGCGGCGTTAGCAGCGGAGGCGAGGGAGGCCCTGGAGATAAGGGCCTTGCCGGTGCCATTGATGCCTTTTGGCTAGCCGGCGAGGCTAGGGACTGTGCGGTTGCGTAGATAGCATGGTCGGGCGTCGTCCTAGTACTGGCCGGGTGGAGGACAGAGAAAAAGAGCGCACGAATCTCGTTGTAATTCTAGTCGTCCAAAAATTAATTGAATTTTAAAAATTTTCAAGCAACTGTTAGACAGTCCATATATCTTATATATTACTGTATGGTATAGAGGCGGTGGAAAACCATGCCCATAGCCAGACGGTGAAAGGAATAAGTTGTTTTACATATTTTGATTCGAATCCTAGAATTGGTGTGCATGTGCCCCTCTCTCTTTTTTCCTCGTGAACTAGAGGAATTTTGCTCATGCTAGATAAAATTGAAATTATGAATTTTTATGATACTGAAAATAATGTAAAATTTCATATACAGCTCTTACTTTTGATTTCATATATATTACTGTATTTTGTGAAGAATTTATCAATCAAACTACACCACTGTAACCTGGATTCATCGTGATCTAACGATAAAGTTATATACATGTCAAATTATAAAAAAAAATTATCAGCATTTAAAGTGAACGTAGAGCTATTTGCAGATAGGTACGCAGATAGATAAAATACAAGATCTCGAACCATGACTTCAACTGTATAGTATAAGATTAAACAAAATGTGGTCATATTCTTTTATCTTTTGCAAAGTTGGCAAGATTTAATGGGCTCCTCAAAATTGAAACCATCCGAAATCAACAATCATCTATCTCTAGCAAATGCACTTTGAAACACGGTAAATATTTCAGGTAAAAATCATACTACTACAAGGCCATGTTTAGTTCCCATATTTCCAACTTTCCATCACATCATATCACATCAAAAACTTTCCTACACATATTAACTTCCAACTTTTTTTCTAAACTCCTAACTTTTTTAAACTTTTAACTTTTCTCAGGAATAACACACCCCAAATTAACCTCGATTTCGATCGCTAGAGGACAAGTTTGTAGCTACTACGGTGGGGTCGGCTTGTCGGCCAAAGTGAAGACAGGGATGTGTTCAAAGCGTCCCTTTGGCTTCTACCAGCGCAGCACGTACGGTGGGGTATACTACAGTTTTTCTTTTAATTTTTCTTTGTGAAGACGAATAAAATAAATTTGACGCGTCGGATAGATGGCACGTACCAACCATTTCGTACAGTACATTGTAATTCTTTTCTTTTTCCAAATAAAGTATATACTCACCTCTAAATCTGTTGGTGTAAGCACTACAATTTTCTCGTTTCAATCCATCGCCTATAGCACGCATATATAAATTTTCTTTGAGTATTTCTTCGGTTGTAAATATTTGATGTGTATAACAAGATTTGATCAAAATTCTAGACTTCTGACCATCGGCATATTCTCGAGTGCTCGGTTCAAATTTTAAAGTATGCATGGTAACTTATTATATACCCCCCCCCCCCCCCGCCCGGGTCCTAAAATAAGCCCAACCATAAGTTTATGCATTCAACTTTAATCGTCCGTTTTATTTGATTTTTTTGAAAAAAACTAAAAAACATAAGCTACGTATAAAATACTATTTATGTTTTATAATCTAATAACAATAAGACGGATGATCAAAATTAGATACGAAAACTCATGACTGCGCTTATTTTAGGACAGAGGGAGTACATTATAAATCTATTCTCATCTAAAATCAACGTCAAAGTTTAAAAGTTTGACAATTATTACCGTAAAATGTCAAATGCTTTTTATCTGATTGAGTAGTTAATTATTTCACACCAGTGGCGGAGTCACCGACCGGCTAGCCCAGGAGCCGCCTAGGCTCGTCTGCAAAAACTCCATTAAATTTTAATATTGATAAGTAAATTGATGATAAAATTTCTATAGTAAATACTACTTCTATTAAAGTTTGTCCAGACTCAAAAATCTTTCTAGCATTCGCAACTGTTTCACACTTCCTTTCTCCTTTGAAACAGTTATTTTTTTTGTGCAAAACAACTAATATAGTTCAAGCCAGTTCCTTCTACTAATATGTTAACGTGCAATTCTTTTACACGTTCGAAAAAATATGTAGTTTAGGCCAGCGCTGTAGTTCCACATTGAAAATGATTAAATTCACGCACCAAGTATATATGTACGTGTGTTACATAAATGAATATATGATGTTGGTTTTTAATTGCCAGCGGCCGGCCGGCGTCCTGCTCTGCTTCCATGCAACATTCACTATACTTGATTGATTAATTATTGGTAGCTCTCTTTAGCTGCTCTTTTCTTATTCTCTGCTTTCATTTTTTTTCCCCTTAAGACTACTACAATGCCTTGTGTACGATAATCTTGACTTGTTGAGCCGTGTTAGTAGGAGTAGTAGTGTCAATTGACCCATCAATTCGTAGCTCACGCTTTGCTGTGCATTGCGTGACAGTTACTAAGCAAAACCTATCGATGAAGATAAGCTAGCTAATGTTGTGCCGATAACTGCGTGGTGCGTGCCATTAAAAGTTCAGTAGGACGTTAAGTACCTGTGCCAGCCAAGCCCTAGGGTTTAGCGGCTAAGCTTGGATCATATTCGATCTGTTCTAAAATATAACCATTTCTAAAATTAAATATGGATATTAAGATAATGTGTGAGAATAATCAAGAGAAGTTTGTGATTGGTAAAAAAAAGATTAAGTAGGTGAAAAAAATTAAATAGAGATTGAAAAGATAGGTGTAGAAATAGTTTTATTCTGGAACATGGATTAAATGCATGGTAGAAATAATTTTATTTTGGGATGAGAGAACATGACCAAGGTTATCAATTATGTTCTGGTATCAGCTGGAATGGCTGGTACGTACCATTCGACCCCTTAAAAACGTTACGTAACTAGCGGCGGTACTGTTCATTCCGGTCAAATGCCAACAAATATTGAATGGAATAGTACGAACTGACATATCACTTGTTCCGGTACAATTTACCTACGAGTGAACGTTCAGTCGAATTTAACATAATTGGTTATTAAACTATATTTAGCTACAAATTATTTATCAAAATGGAGGTCTATAGTGCGAGACAGTAGAAAGGATGAGTGAGAGATAAAGACAGAGAATGTTAGGGAAGGGGGATTATTGGGCCCGTGGGATTTAGATAAGGAGAATTGGCCGGACGATTCACTATTTATTCACTAACTAGTTTAGACATAAATTCGACGTGAATCGATAAAGATGGACTATCGAGGATGATTTTTTAAAGTGATGGTAATTGTTGTATGCAATAATCTGCACGTCGTTTCTTGTAAAAAGGCGACCACAAATCCAGGATGCAAGCAACCGGTGAAATACAGAGCAAGCTTATGCATTAGAAAGAAGGAGATCACACACAAAGCCCACGACACATGCATCATCAGCAACACGAATTTTTTTTAATAACTCAGCAACACGGTTGGATCAATATATAATAAGTTAATAACTGGTAATTAAGCGTGTGGGTAGCCAAGGCTGCATCGTATCTAGAGTTTTTAAGTGTGTGTTGGCAAACAGCAGATATGTGCAAGACAAGCAAAGTGCCACAGAACAGTGGGTGCGTACGTGTACCACATGCATACTTTAATTTGATATACTGTTGTCAAGCTAATTATGTAAACTAAACTGAGCAAAATTAATTATATTATTTCCTATGTGAGATCATTAATTATTTTGATAATTGATACTCCCTCCGTTTCATATTATAAGGCTTTCTAGCATTGTCTATATTCATAGAGATGTTGAATATTAACAATACTAGAAAGTCTTTTAATATGAAAACGGAGAAAATAGTAACCAAATTAAGGTCATATCAATTCCATCACTTATCTTATAGTGGAGTACTAATGTACTATCGTAGAATTCAAGTAAACCGTAGGATTGGAGGTCGTTTAATTAGTAGGTCTGACAGTACCGGTCGATAATGTACCATCACGCCCAATTAATTAGGTATAGTGAACATTATATTGCTGGAGTAAAGCCTTATGACCAAGTTATCAACAGTACCGGAGCTAGTTTTGTCCTTGAAGGGAAAAAAAAAAGGGAAAACTGTAGTGCAATATTGAAGAGCATGTGCCTATCATGTTACACGAGATGAAACCTTTGGCATTTCTGTAGGATTATGTGACAATGGTAGAAATTAGTTACAAGATGGATTGCTTTGTAGCTAAACGATGTTCTTGATTTGTGTATGCACCATTGATCAATAGTTCAAAAATACCATAACAATTGAGATGATGCAGTTTGGAGAGAAGTGAGATATATAATCCGAACAAAGCATTAACCATCCATCTGAACTTGGAAGGTAAGAAATAATTGAGATGATATTTCTTTGTGAGGAAACAGGCCGGAGAGAAATAAGAGAGCTAATTAGGCCATATATAAATTATTCATCGAAGGGTTTAAAATAAGCAAGGTAGCGTGGCTTCCTGAAAAAATAGAGAAATGACATTAACTATATTTATTTGGTGGACAGTACCCGATCTATATTGCTATTTTCATTTTAAAACTATTTCTTGCCACCATGCATACAAGGCGCCATATGCATTGCATGGAAATCACCTTATAACCAACCCTATATATTAAATTTAGCCTTTGATTTCTTCTCTACAAAATAAATTTCCTTAACACAGTAGGAGTTAGTAGGAGACGAAAATATATAGTTAGCACAGAGAAACCCCCATCATCTGATGTCACACTCCCAATGAGTGAAGAATAATACTGCTGCTACCTCGCTCAATCATTAGTATTCGCATACGACCGCAAAAGATCATCGACGGCAAGAGAGAGAGAGAGAGAGAGAGAGAGCGACCTCGATCTTGATCTTGATCTCGATCCAGCCCAACCAACGGTCGCTGTTACGCCACGTCACCTCACCGACGCCGACGCGCCATCGCCTCGCCTCTCACCTACTGCCTCGTCCTCCTCCCCTCTCCCGCCATTGATATAAACCCCCACCTCCTCCTCCTCACACCTCACACCAATCTCCACCTTTCTTCCTCGTCGACGAGATCATCGGCATGGCGGCGGCGGCAGTAGCGTTGCTCGCGTTCCTCCTCGCCGCGGCGTCAGCGGCGTCGTCGGCGTCGGCGGCGGCGGCGACGCTGGTGGAGGGCGGCGTGGTGGGGCGCGCGGCGGTGGTGATGAGGCGGGGAGGGAGGACGTGCCGTGGCACGGTGGGGGAGTGCATGGAGTTCCTCGGCGTCGACGGCGAGGGGGAGGACGAGCTGGCGGCGGCGGCGACGGGCAAGCGGCGGGTGCTGCAGGGCGGGTCGGGGTACATCGGGTACGACGCGCTGCGGCGCGACAGCGTGCCGTGCTCGCAGCGCGGCGCGTCCTACTACAACTGCCAGCCCGGCGCCGAGGCCAACCCTTACTCCCGCGGCTGCTCCGCCATCACCCAGTGCAGGGGATGATCGATCGATCGATCGACCGAGCTAGCTAATTAATGAAATTAAATCCAATGCCATGTAGTTCGCAGCAAGAACACACGCACAGTGTCCCCTTGATCATAGCTGAGCTTATATGCTATAGCTGTCAAGATCTCAGTGTTGTCCTTGCATGCCTCTCATGCTTGATTGATTAGATGTGTAATGGTCCTAATGGATGGATGGTGTTGTTTGCTATGCTGCTTGGGTGAAATTAAAGTGATCAAGATTATGTTTTTTTGTATCTATATGCATGCAAATTAACTGGCGCTTGCAATTTTGCTTCAGTTTTTTGTTTATCTGCTTATCTGCATGATTAATGATTTTTGTTTGAATATTCCAATTAGGATAAGCAGATATGTTTGATAGATTTTTTAGCTTGGGTATAGTTTCTGTGGGCGGAGGCAGATGATCATTAATTTTAAGGGAAATTTTTTTTCTTTGATTAATTAGGTTGTGGAAAAGAATTTAGTACTAGCTATGATCTAGGCCAAATTCATGCATACAAGCTACTCCAGCTTGTAAGAAAAGAAACATCGGCGTCTATCGAGTTGAGCTGTCATTTCCGAGTTGATTTTATTTTATTTCATTTTATTTGGGTCAGATCAGGCACTATATGGTGGACAGTTTTTAATCAGTGTTACTTTGAAAAAAAGAACATTTTTGGGCCCAAAAATAAAAGATTGCATATTTGGTGAAAATGACCCATGTTTGAGAGGATCAATTCAAGGTGGGTTAATGGAAGTGGTCTTTAGCTACCTATAACAACACATGTTATGTGCAATTAGTAAAATAGTCATTTGGTAATGCCACCAAACTGTGGTTGGGCTGTCATTTTTCATCTTTGTGTGTAGTCAATGTACCTAGGAACTTTATGCACCAAGGAAAGGGGACATGATTAGTTCCCCTTTTTAAGAGAGGATAGGGAAAGTCTTTGAAGCTAGGACCACACACTGTACAAAATGGTCCCTTGAAAAATATGAATATGTTTTCTTTTAGAGTCCTAACTGGAGTACTGTTGTTTTGATTTTGTAATTAAGTCATATCAAATGTTACACGGTTTGCAGTTTACTACTTAACTTGGTGTCATTACTTTCTTTTCATGTGTTCTCACTTCTCATAGTTTAGTGAGTGGATTACACAGTAAAAGTTACAACCGCCATGCACCATATTTCATTATTTGCACAATCAATGGCTAGCTATATGAATTTTGGCTAGTTCAATTACTTGATTGTCCCAACGAGTGCAATGCTAAGATTGTGCTGTGCCTCTGTTTGAGTTGGTTCACACGTATGCGCCATCAAGATTGTGCTACCTTTTGAGTTGGCTCACACCTGATACTGCATTCTGAATCAAAGGGAATTTTTGAATGGGCTTTGGTGGTCAGAATGCAGTGTCAACAACCCATGACATGTAGTATAAAGTAGTGTGATATCACCTAGACATTTATTTGCTGATGTTGAAGGGGGAGGAGACGAGACACAAATTTTTGACTCCTGTCTTTATGTGATGATCAACAAAATCTTATAACAAACGTCAAATATTTATGATCAAGAGAACCAACTTTTATAATTTTGATAAACCGAAATGATATATTTTGAACTATCTCTTTGTTTCAAAATATAAGAACCACCAACATTTGTAGTTTGCACTAAAATATAAACACTCCTAGCACTATAAAGTATAAAGTACTACTTATTTTAATTGTTTCCCATTAAAATTTCTTTCCATCTCTTCCTTAACCACTTTCTTGCCCCTAACCATATCTTATTTAAGCCGCATTCGTTTATTCAACTCTAAAATGCAACTTTATCTTTTTTAACATGTTTTTCAAACTGTTAAATGTTTTCTTTTACAAAAACTTATTATATAGAAGTTATTTAAAAAAATCAAATAAGTTTAAGTTTAAATTTTACGGTAATTAATACTCAATTAATTATATGATATTGGCTTACCTGTTTTGAGTGCCACCAAAAAGCTAAACTAAGTTGAAGATTCAAACTAGGCCTTGATATTGGACATCGAAATCTTTTCTCTTTAACCTTAATCTCCATGGTTTCCAACTCGTAAAATCAAGTCGAGGTACCCTGGACCGATTGGTCAACTAGTCCATCACTAGCTGATGACTTGCCCATGCAAAAACAGGGATGCAACATATAGTCTTTACTAATATTATACTATACTAAGCATTGTATAAAGTATAAATTATGATCTATAGTAGCAAGACAATAAATCAACAAGAAATAAAACTAAAGTATTAAACACAACAAGCTAATTAGCATGGCGAATTAATAATTCGCAACCGACTTTACGATGAACCACGACTTGCTGTTTGGACGAGACGTGGTTCTCTAGTCGATTAGCTTGACCAACTTTACAACTAATCTATCACTAAAATCGTGACTAGTCGTATGACTTGATAACAATTATAATCTCTATGTACAAATAAAATTATATTTTGGAAATGTAGTACTAGTATTTTTTACAATTTCCTTAAAAAATTATTTTGAGGGACTTTAGTTTTTCTCCTCTAGGAAATAGACCATATATGCCTAATTTTGAAAAGGATAAAGGAGTCGTATACCGGGTATCAGAATTACTAAAATACTGTCGCAAGTTTTTTTGGAAAAAAAATATCTATAGTATAATTATAGTGTAACTACAATATTGTTACACTATAAGAAACTATATCGTAATCTCTGTATAAAGTACATTGTAAAATGTAACTGCACTAACTACATTATAACCACCATATAAGTTAGACAAAAAATTATATATATTATTTCAATACTTATATATAAGTTATATTATAGTTAGAGTAAAATTATATTACAATTACAAGATTTGAAAGTTTATCCTTTAAAATTACGGCAGTTTTCTTTATAGTCTCTACTCGTATATATAGGCGGTTTATAACAACTTGAACTTTTATTTGGGACACGTGTACATAACTCTTTCGGTCCGGGACCCTCTCTTGTTTTTCTTCGTTGCTCGCGAGCTCTTCCCCCCTCGCCTCGCCTCCCCACCCAACAAGCCCGCGGCGGCGACTAGGGTTTTGACCCCCCGGAATCCCCCCTCCTCTCGCCGCCTCCGCCTCCGCCGCCGCCGCCTTCCTCCCCGCGCCGGCGACGATCTGCTCCTCCTCCCCCGCCGGCATCGCTGTTTCCGGATCTAGCGCAAGATGGTTCGTCTCTCTCTCTATTTCTCAATCTGTACCCTCTCGATCCCCAAATTAATGCGGCCGTGTCTGATTCTGTGTTTGTGTTGTGGTTGCAGCTTCCGCTCTCGCTCCTCAAGACCGCCCAGGGGCATCCCATGGTAAGAGAAGATCCGCCGCTTCGCGCTGTGCGTGGTGGTTGTTTGGTTTGGTTTCTGATCGGCTAGGGTTTGAAACTTTTGTGTGGTTTTTTTTTAGCTCGTGGAGCTTAAGAACGGCGAGACGTACAACGGGCACTTGGTGAACTGCGACACGTGGATGAACATCCACCTCCGGGAGGTTATTTGCACCTCAAAGGTGAAATCTCGCATCCCCGACCCACTTCGCTTGTAGATTTTAGTGGGGACAAAAGATTAGTGGCATTGTTTGGATTTGGGGAAAATAGGGAGTAGCCATTTGTTAAAGTAGTCTTCATATTTTTTTTGGAATTTGACGTGGAGATAGACAGATAGTAGGAACTTATAGTTCGAATTGTGTGTTCTCTTTTGGGTCATTTGGTTCCAATTGGTTTGATCGTTTAGTTTGTGATGAATGCTGTTTCCTCATTGTTTATGGTTGTCATTGCAGGATGGTGATAAGTTTTGGAGGATGCCAGAATGTTACATCCGTGGGAACACCATCAAGTATCTTCGGGTTCCTGATGAGGTATGGATTTTTAACATGTTAAACCTTGTTTACTATGTGCTTGTGGTTTGCTGGTTGTATGTTTAGACATGTATGTTCTCCATCTGCATAATCAGCCTTTTTTTTTCCCTGTTAGCATTCATCACCATAATTGCTAGCAAAATCACTATGTCGTGTGCAATTTTTTTGTGGTCAGCTTTCAGTTTCAAGTTTTGTTTTCCCTTTTAGATCTTTATGGGTGCCAGTGTGTCTCTTGTTTTGTCTGAGTAATCTCTCACGTTAGATATATGTAAGTTATTTGATGCCATTTAAGATATCTGCCTTATGGTGTTTTTAAGTGATTTGAGCAGATGAGGACCTCTCTTAAGCTAAGCAGAGCATTTTAATATGATTACGTGCAAATCACTCTGCATTTTATCTGTTAACTATCCACGAGGGGCTGATAAATTTTCTTGATTTCAAATCACTGATATATGACACCAAACAATTCTCCTGCTATGAATAGTGACAAAACTTATGTTCCAACTCTGCTGTACGCAAAGCTACTTTCCCACAGCCAAGGAACATTGAAAATAGTTCAGAACTTCAGATAATGGAGAAGTAAATATCACATAACCGTGACCTGGATAGTAGGCCTAAGTATATATGTCTCCTAGGTCACATCATATAGATGTAGCTGACTTTACATCATATGGATATAAATGTTATTAGTACTTTTAACCCATAAATCTATAAGCAAAGCACAAATGGGAATGTATTGAGCCAGGATATGCCCACACTTGTTATCAATTCTGAATTTAACCAGCCTTTCAATCCCTATTCTGGAAGTACAATCGAAAATTGATATGGTAGAGGTAGAATACTTTTTACCCGATCTTCTGGAGTTAGACAGCCTTTTATCCTTATTCTTAATCTTAAGCTGCATATTTTACCACTGAGATTAAGATTAAGAAACAGACATAAATAGGACTATTGTACCACTGAGATTTAGATTGCATTTTCCTCATGTGCTGGTTTGAGTAATCAAACAATCCTACGATGAGTTGGTCAATTGTGGGACCATCCCACAATTTAGTTGGTTTCCTTATTTTTCTACAAAACTTGATACTTTTGAGGGATGAGATGGAGTGGACCAACCCATTAACATTCCCAACCAAATAGTTAAGTTCAGAGTTAGGATCGTATGGTTCATTCACCAACTAATTCCTGAAATAGAACAGGGCCATCAGTTCATCTCTTGTTAGATATCTCTTGTGTTCATTTTGTTGTATTACTCTTTATTTTTATTTTTAGAGGTCAAATAGCTAATTGGATGTTCTTGATACTACCTCCATCCCAAAGTATGAGTTTTAGGGTTGGGCACGGGTATTAAGAAAGTTGGTGGAATCAAATGGGGAAAGGTTGTGATTGATTGATTTCGATTGATTATTTTTGTCTTTTCATGACATTCCAGCATATGTTATGTACTTCTGTTTTACCTTCATGATGATGATGATGATACACCAGCGTTGTCATTGTTACCTGTGCTTTCCAATCCTAAATGCATGAATTTATTTCTATGACAGGTGATTGACAAGGTCCAGGAAGAGACTTCAAAGAGCAGATCAGGTATGTACCCAATGGTTCCAGCTGTTATAAATCACATTTGTCTCTGTAATTATTTAGATGTTTTAATATTTTCTGTGAACTTGATGAAATATTTAAATCATAATTTTGTGCTATTAGTTGCCTTTGCTTGAACCTTATTCCAGTTCATTATTGGAGAAAAAATTGACCTTATTCAGTTTCCAAGAGATGTATTTTGTCATAACCCATAATTTTTATTAGTAAGAAGTACATTATATGCGGCAGTGCTATCAGTTGAATGTATGTGGCAGTGCAAATGCGTTTATGCGTGCAAGTAGTAATGCGACTGCAGTTCTTTTCTTGGGCTGGTTCTTAATTTTCAACAAACATAACGTAACTTATACTTCAAAAATTAGCGATGAATTGCATGTTTACGCTTTACAGTGTAAATAGTATCAAATCAATCTGTAAATGCACATTGATACAGGCAGTATCCTACATCTATAGTGTTGTTGATGTCATTCATGAAACCCTCGTGTTCCTCTTTTCTTATATTTGGTGTATTATGGTTATTCTGATTTTCTGATTACTAGAGAATTTCACCTTTTTGAACATCTTTTGAAGTTAAGTTCAACGCTGAATTGCCTATGCTCTTCTAAATGCAGATAGGAGGCCACCAGGTGTAGGCCGCGGAAGAGGAAGAGGTGATATAGGTACTAAGCCTGGAGGCAGAGGCATTGGGCGTGGCCAGGATGATGGTGGCAGCAAAGGCGGTGGTGGCCGTGGAAGGGGAGGAATTGGAGGTAAAGGTGGCATCAAAGGTATGCTTCTTGCTTGAATTTAGACTCTACTATACCGCCAAAGTAGTTTGTATTTTGTTTTGAGGGGATAACCAATCTGCTTGTACTCTATGGCAGGTGGGGGCCGCGGACGTGGGTGAGAGGGAAGGTCACTTGTGGGAATGCCGCTTTTTTAAGGCTTTGTGTCACATAGATTGCTTTAGGAGGGTGAAGAATGGACTGGTGGAGTAAGCATTGCTTTGCTTTATCATTTTGTGGTATGACCGAAAAATGTTTCATGGGTTCAGTAGTTACCAGTGAAGAGGCAGCGGTTGGCCTGTCTCGAAACAATTTGTTTGATGTCTGGACCCTCGACTATATTGAATATTATTGTGGTTATTACTTTGACCTGTTCATCGCAGAGAGCCAGGTAATGTTCTTGATTGTTCAGCAATAGTATATCTATATTGTGCTGCTTGGAGTGCTCTTTTACCTAGGCGCATATGCCGACCACGAGCATTCTCTCTGCTTCAATATTCTCTCTGCTTCAATATTCTCTCTGCTTCAATGTTCTCACTATTGAGTGATACTCCTTCAGTACCATACAAAACCAACCTACACAATCTAGGACTACTAATCTAGACATTACCTCTATCCAGATTAGTTGTACTAGAATGTCTAACATGTTTTAGATTTGTTTTTTTTTTGGAGGGAGGAATTAAGTCTCAGACAGTCGCACCATTTTACCATAAAATGGTGGTGTGTTTGCGCAGACGTTTTTCATATAATTGGTTTCACAGCAGCGCGTCATTTTAATTCGATCCGCACAAATTATGTCGTGTGATGGTCACACCTTGCTTGCTGTAGACCACTCTCGCAACTGCTGCCCTGATAAACGGAACGGCCAGCCCGAATGCATTTACATATAACTAATTATAAGTAAGAATTATTTTAATTTTTTTAAAAATAGATTGTAAGAATTATTTTATTTTTTAAAAAATAGATTAATATATTTTTAAGTAACTTTTGTATAGATTTTTTTTTAAAAAAATGCAACGCTTAGCAACGAGGCACTTTTTCTCTCAATATTCTCCCCTAAAACTCAGCCTAAGCAGACGTTCCGGTAATTTCTCTCCATTTTCTTCACGAATCAAACAGCTTCGAAAAAATTGCGTCGAGAAGGAAAAAAAAAGAGATACTAATAACCACCATTAACGAAAGAGATGAATACTCCGTATATTCTTTTATTTAGGAGTAACAGATTACATGAGGATTATGCGTCTGCATAGGTGGAAGCGTGGATCAACCAATGCACCTACTACGTATACACTGTACACAGGTGGGCCCTCCAGTCAACTCGACTTGACCATCTGGCCCCACCTGTCAGCCTCTCACGAGACCGTCAACCGAGTCACTCGTGGTTGACCGGCTGGCGCTGGGCTCTCCCCCCATTGGCAAGACGGTTTTGTCGCCAGCTGCGAACGCGAGAAAGGAGGACCCCCCGGTGGGGAGCGCGTGGATCCGTGGACCCGGTGTTGGTGCACCCTCCCACTGGGCCCCACCACCCATTCACACTCCAGTGGGCCCGGGTCCATGCACCGGGTCTACGCCCCAGTAGTAGCAGCCACCTCACCTCCCCTTCAAAAAAGGCAAGCAACGGAAGAGGGCGCGAGGCGAGGAGGAGGAGGAGGAGGGCAAAAGCTTGCAGGAGAAGGCATCCGCATCCGCATCTGCCGCCGTCGGTGGGGGCGGAGACCGGAGCATGGCGGAGGCGGAGGAGAAGCGGGTGGGGGTGGGGGAGGCGCGGGCGCCGCTCGCCGTGGAGGCGCTCCGGGGGAAGATCGTGGAGAAGGTGAAGGGGAACCGCGTCACTCTCATCGTGGGGGACACCGGATGCGGTAACCGCACTGATTGCTCTCTCCCTCCCCCTGTGTGTGTGTGTTCTAGTTTCGACTCCATCCGCTCGCGCCGAATGTGCGATTGGCTCCCATGGTCGGTGGGGGTTTGGGGGGAGGTTTTCGCGTTTGGTTATGGGTGCGCATTTTTTGACGGATTTTTTTTTCATCTGTGAAAAGTTGGTGCTTGGTTCGTTCATCTATGTTTTTCTCCTACCTCGTTGGGTTTTCCGGCCTATGGTAGGATGGCATGGTATTGGGGGGGGGGGGTGGTTTCAGTTTTGGATTGGAATTTCTGCCGTGCCGCGGAAATGCGGGATACTGAAAAAGGAGGGGTTTTTTTAGTGGGTTTCAGGCTTGAGTGCTGGAGGTTTTAGCGAGTTTTCAACCTTGGATAGTGTTTTTGCATCTTTATTGCAAGGGTTTTGGTAAAAGTGATGTTCTTCAAATTTGATAAGATAATGAATGATCTACGAGAGATGTTTCCTTTCACTTTGTTTATGTTTCTTCTTCTGACAATAGTGTGGATTTATCTTCTAAAAATCCTGCTTTAGGGAGTCTAACTTTACTATAACTAGATTTGCATCCCAGAGGTTTCTGATCTGAGTGTTGCATTGTTACGAACTCAGTGCCACAACTAGCCCCTTTTTTTTTGCATTTTTTTCTACAAATTTAGGTCACATTGCATTTATTCTCTGTTTTTTTTCTGTTGCACGTTCAGCTTGTTGAACCAATGATGGGTAACATTGCCATGTTTTTTAAATCATTATCTGGGATGTAAATTTCTGCCTAATTTGGACCTACTAACGGATCGATATGTTGTTTCATTGCAGGAAAGAGTTCTATGGTTCCACAGTTCCTCCTGGAAGAAAACATGGAACCCATTCTATGCACGCAGCCAAGGAGGTTTGCAGTAGTAGCCATTGCTCAAATGATTGCCGAATCTCGCAATTGTCAGGTAGGAGAAGAGGTCGGATATCACATAGGACACTCGAATGTGTCCAATCTCAATTCAAAAAGGTGATTCCTCTGTGATCCATGATTAGTGAGCTTTCATAATAACCTTAATAAGGACACAAGCAATGAACGAGCTGAGACACATTTAATTTGTATCTATACAACCGCAGTGAAAATACTACCACTAATTGTAATTTGTATCTATACAAGCACAGTGAAAATGATATCACTAATTGTAATTGAACTACAGTGACAAGACATTGACCTCATTGGCACCGTATTTGCTGATATTAGGCAGTTGGATTTCTTCTACAAATTCTGCTGATCTCAATTAAAATTATTATGCATGATACCTTTTGTAGCAAAGGATATTGAGCATATTGAAAGATTAAGTTCTTGTAGTATATAACTTTTTTTTTGTGAGAATTTTAGTATATAGAGAAGGGCATTCAAGCAAATTTGCTTTATCCTGGCTGGCCAGTCCATGTCATAGAACGACATAACATGCAGGCCCATTTATATCCACATTGCTAGTGCGATTGAAATCTGGATATATCATATAAAACAGTGCTACACATTCTCTCTAGTATCTTATCCACCTCAGTTGCATACTTGTATCATATGTCCTTACCCACTTGTCGATTGACTTCTAACTTTCAAACCTGTTCGACGCACGAATCAGGTCAAGAATTGTTTTCAAAACAGCTGGTGTTGTATTGGAGCAAATGCGTGACAAGGGCATTGCTGCATTGAACTATAAGGTTATTATTCTCGATGAAATACATGAAAGGTCAGTGGAATCTGACCTTGTCCTCGCCTGTGTCAAGCAGTTTATGATGAAAAAGAATGACTTGAGGTAATTGCTGCAGTGACCTGCTTTAATGCTTTCCATTAAACCATCTTTTAGTAGTGATGATTCCAATCCACCTTAAAAACTGACTGCCTTACTTTCTTCCTGCTGATTGATAAGACGTGTGTCATTCCTCTCTTGACATAGGTTGATTTTGATGTCTGCGACTGCTGATATCACAAGATATAAGGATTACTTCAGAGATCTTGGAAGGGGTGAAAGGGTTGAGGTGATTGCCATTCCTAGCAGTCCACGCAGTAGCATTTTTCAGAGAAAAGTCCTATACCTTGAGCAGGTAAATGTTACATCTGACTTTAGAAAGTCAGCTATCCATGTTTATTGTTCTCAATTACCATTAAACTTCAATAAGAAAACAAATTAATTTCTAGTTTAAGTTGCATATTGTACCTTATTTTTCCTCCATGGTATGTAATTAACAATTTACCACACATACAGCAGTTTATTCCTGTATTTTCTACAGGCTCGGTTTTGTAGCATGGATTTTACTATTCTATCATTGACCTATCATAATAATCTACTTTTTAAGCTGTATTTCTTAAATACAGCAACTTAAAATTATGATTTTGAACTTTTAACAGTACTACTGTCTGTTCCTAGTTTAGGCCAACTTATTGATATTTCTGAAATCGAGTATATTTATTTTATTCCTTTCTTTCAAAAAAGTACTTTCTTCAAAAAAGAGCATGTCTCTAAAAATGCCGAGTGGTGTTAGAGCTCTCTCTCGAAGGCACTCCTTTGGTTTTCGAGTTGAAGGTACAGACATAAAGGGGCTATGCTAAGCTTGCTAAATAAGGGCCTTTAAACAACTCTACTTTTCTTAAACAAAATGCACGGGAACTTACGTTCACTAACTGGATACTAAAACGGACAAAGGAAGTGGAGATCAGGCGATGTAGACTCGAAATGACAGCTTCTCGCACGGTTTGCAAGGCCGAAACAACATGAGTTTTACTATTATCGTCATCATTAGAAGTATGTTCCTTTACCTGTCGCTGCTAGTTGTTTTCTATTTTAATGTAATCTACTGTATAGCTTATCGCTCACATGTTTAGTACGTAATGCTATGAAATGCTGGACAGATTGTTGATATTCTCAAGATGGACTCGGAATCACTATCAACAAAATACTGCTCTGGACCCAACACTGCAGCTGATGCTGGTCTAAAACCAGATGTGTATGAACTTATTCATAGGTTATTGTTGCATATACACCAAAATGAGCCAGACATTGGGAAGAGTATTTTGGTGTTCCTTCCTACATACTATGCTTTGGAGCAGCAATGGATTCGTCTGCTATCTGCTAGTTCAATGTTCAAAGTACACATTCTCCATCGCAGCATTGACACCGATGAAGCTCTTCAAACTATGAAGGTCTCAAAGTCCTGTCGTAAGGTACAATTTTCTGCATTGAAATTCAGCTTTGTGTTTTAGTTAAATGTTTCTGAACTGTTAAGATTTTCTCCTATGAACAGACACAATGATAGACATTATATAGACAGTGCATAGAATTATTGCTGTCCTGTTATCACTATCCTTGTTTTCTACTTGCAGGTACATAGCTGCAAGCCTGCAATACTCTTCAGCATAAATTGCAAATTTATTTAAAACCCATTGCATGTTTTTAATTACCTTTAAAGTTGTGTTCTGAATATATTAATGAGGTTTGCCACTTTGCCATCATCTGCAAAAAGCAAGTTCTGATTTATTTTCCTTTCCAACATTGTTTTCCACTAGCACTAGCTTTAGAACACAGGATTCAGTCCCCGGCTACAGGGGCTCTGTCCACTGCATCCTCCCACAGCAACAGATCCAGAGACCAGGAGTACCAAGTGACCCTGATAATCATATAATTTGCACTTAAAAATAATGTAACATTGATTTGGCCTGTAATGTTCAAAATTTACATGATTGAATATTCTCCTCTGTCTAATTGGTTTCGATTGAACTCACTCAAATGCGATTGAACTATAATCTTCTTGTTTGTATCTTTGTTGCAGGTTATACTGGCAACAAACATTGCAGAATCATCAGTCACTATTCCAGGAGTTGCTTATGTTATTGACTCCTGTAGATCACTGCAAGTTTATTGGGATCCAATCAGGAAAACAGACTCAGCTGAGCTTGTATGGGTTTCCAAATCTCAGGTATATCTCACAAATATACTGATGTTTTTCGTTTGCAACTAAAGTTTGACCCTAAAGATTGTACGTTACAATTTTTTTGTAATTATTTCTAGGCTGAACAGCGGAAAGGCAGGACAGGGCGAACCTGTGATGGTCAAATTTATCGCTTGGTAACTGGGCCATTTTATAACAGTTTAACTGATCATGAGTATCCTGCCATTTTAAGATTGTCCTTAAGAGAGCAAGTACTCATGATTTGTTGTGCAGAGTCCAGAGCTATGAACGATCCTCATGGTAATTCTTTTCATGCATATATTTCATTCGTGTCTTTTTTCTGACAAGTTCAGCCTTTGTTACATTTGCATAAATTTATGCTCCATGTTTTTTAATGTTTTGTGATGGAGCACCATTAGCATTATTTATATTCTTGAGAAGCTACAATTGATTTTCCTTCTTTTATTTACTAAGGTTCTGTCCACTCTTTTTTACTTGTCATCTAGGATATCGATAGTCTTAGCACATGTTTTTATCATTAGTTTAATACTTTTTTTTTCTAATTGAGTGTTTATAAAAAATATCGATACTATAGCTAAATGAAGTATTTTTCATGAAAAATCTACTAATATCATGTACATATTTAATATATATTTGTTTTGCATATATTAGTGATTTAAGATGAAGGTTTGCCTGCATGCATTTTAGAACAGCATCTTTTTGTAAATGCAGGATACTAAGTTATGATAAAATCATGTCCTGTAGTATAATTAAGCACTGTACAGTTGGTTAACTATTTTTCTTTCAATGATAATTGTTTGTATCATGCATTCGATACTTTCCAGTGAAAATAGTTCTAGTGTCTATGCAGCCAGTTCTAGGAAGTTAAGGGTTTGCATCTAAACTTGGTTATCTTGCATTTAGTCTGGACTCTGGACACATGTAAATGATAGTATATTTGTTCTACAAACACAAATCTGGTGAACCGTACATAAGTATCTTAGCCACTGTTGCACTATTTTATTCTAAAAAACTGAGTGCAAGTAGTTTCTGGTGTTTTGGCATAACATGTCAAGGTTAATTTATAGTAATTAGAAATTACTATTCTTTCTGTATTTGTACATTTTCCCTTTTATTTAATTTTCAGGATTCCATATTACTTTCTCATCATATTAAAACTTTACATTGTATTGTTTATATTTGGTGTACTTAATTGTTCCTTTTTAACTTTCAATGGCCTTCCATACACAAATTTGATCACTTCACTTAAAAATCAAGCCAATTTTGTTACGATTCAATTGCATTATATTTATGAAAGTATAGAAAAATATAATACCATGCAAGCATCTTTTAATATTTTTGATAAATTTACTATCACAATGGCCATGTGACTAATTCAAAATACTTCAGTGTAAATTAGTGACTATTTGAATTTTTATAATATACATCTTTATTAAATGAAACTTATGGGTTGGAGGGAGCATTATTTATCGCAATTATTAATAATTGGTCCTTTTTGTTCATATTAAGTTAAAATTCTCACTATCAGGCATTTATTTCTGACAGTCCTGCTGCAAAAAGTTCTTGACCCGCCAGATTCGGATGTTGTTGAAGATGCATTGGAATCTCTTGTTCAAATTCGTGCTTTAGATAAGCCAACCTCTCCTAGAGGGCGCCATGAGCCAACCTTTTATGGATGTTTGCTTAATAGTTTGCCACTCTCATTTGACGCTTCTGTTCTAGCCCTTAAATTTGGTGATACTGGCTCCATCTGTGAAGGAATTCTGATAAGCATCATGCTGGACATCCAACCCCTGCCTATCGTCCAACCTTTTGGTCACCAACAATTGGTATGTGTTTTTGTTGCATCATGACTAATGCTTGCATCATCATGTTGTAGTAGTTATATGTTGTACGTTTTGTTTTACAGTGCAAAATGTATAGAAACAATTACTTTGAGGAGGAGGGTATCGACCTGCAAACTGGCAAGAAGGAAGCTGCACTTGTTGGAAATCTTTGTGCATTTCAATTCTGGCAGCGTATGTTTAAGGTATATCATATCTGTAATAATCATGTTCCTTGTGCATATTTACAGGCCTTATGCAGTTAATAATTGATTCAACATTTATGTTTCAGGCGCATGTCAATTGCCATGTATTAACATCATATTCCTTCTTTTAGTAGTTAAAACAGTTCTCTATTAGTTCCTTTTCCAGTAAATATCTATTAATTGGTGCGGGACTCTTTTCCAGAAAACATTATTATATAAGACTCAGGGCAATTATTTTTGTTTATCTGCTTTTGGAAATGTTTATTACATTAGTAAAGTGATGTCTTCATATGTTGCAGGACAAGTATCGTCTGGATTGTCTGATAAATGTGGTGAACACTCATGAACCGAAGGCATCTAATGGTTTTGTTGCTAAACCTGAAGATGAGTGGTGTGCATTTCATAACCTTGTGCCAACAGCACTTAACTACATCTCTGAAATTTGTACGTCCTTTACCTGTACCTCATTATAAAAATTTTATGAAGTGAATTGCACTCTTGTAGCAGTAGGTAATCTCACTCTTCATCTGCTGTATATTTTGGTTGCACATATGTTCACATTTTTTAAATATATGCTGATTACCTTTCTTACTTTCCATGTAAGGTTTTCCAATATGATTTTGAAAATGTACAAGACATAGTAGAAAGGGTGCACCTTGCAGTTATGTATAAATGTGCTTTGTGTAAAGAAACATACCTAGTATGAGGCATGTGTCCTATTGTGTTTCCAATATGATATATGTGTTGCTAACCCTTCCTTTTGAACAGATGATGATATTATGGGCACACTTCACCGATTTAGACCTAGTTTTCTTGTGAAAATAAATCCTCCAATGTACCTTCAGCCTTCCGAATTCCACCACATGTGTCTTCGCCATGAAGTGCTGGAACTAGAGAATGTGAATTCACTTCCATTAGAAGCTGAGAATTCTCACTTGGATTCACATCGCAGGTGTGCTGCAACCCCTTATGTTTCTCCAGCTGATTTTGGAACCACTACTGTTGTTAAAACACTGAAGACACTTATCAAGGAGGTGCGGTATAAGTTTTATGCATATGATTATTCTTATATATATGAAATACATTATATATGCAACCATCAATAATGGTTCCTGTTTTCTTCACAGATGAAGACACAATCTGCGGCAGACAGGGTAACTTATAGAGAACTAGTTCATGGTTATGTTCAACCAGCGTTGGAAAATGAGATGTGTGTGTTCTTTCTTAATGGATCTTGTAATCGAGGTGATACATGCCATTTTTCTCATTCTTCTCGTGCTCCAAGACCAATATGCAAGTTCTTCCTCACATTACAGGTACAAATGTCGACTTTTAGAAACAAAAAGAGTTGCTATAACTTTCGAACCCTAAAGCGCTTGTGTGGTATTTTTTATCCTCTTTTCTATTTCTGACATGTTGTTTATTTTGATCAGGGTTGTCGAAATGGTAACTCGTGTTCATTTTCACATGACTCTGGCTCTTTGGTTTCTTCATCTATCACATCTGGAATCTGCTCTCAGGAAAACAGAGCTACTTCAGTATGTTGTAAAAGGTTGCTGCCTGCTGCTGGTGATGGGCATATTCTTGTCATGAATGATAAAAGTTTACAGTTCGCTTGTAAACTTTGTAACTATTATGACCCCACTAAGATTATTGCCTGTACACCTGGTCCTCATTCATTCGAGTCTGATTCAGTGACTAAGGGCCTCAAGATTCTACAGAATTTGGCTGATCCCTCTTATCTATTCATTGGAGGTGAACATAAACTATCAGTTCCATGGACAAAATTGAGTCGAGTATTTTGGTTTGCTGATATTGATTCCAACGAATCAATTAGCGAGCAAGTTGTCTTGCAGAAGTTTTTCCAGCATATTGCCATCAAGACCTTGTCAGAAAAGATGTCAGATTTGCAGGTCATCGTGATCATGAATAACGCAAAATTTGTTCAGTTACAGGTAAATTCTCAAGTTCTATTACAAATTCAAATTCCCTTCACTCACACTATTCAGCTAAAAACAACTTCCTATTTAATGTGTAATACATGTTTCAAGTTAGACTGCTTCTTTTGGCTGGTATATATATCCCTGTTTAATATTTGAGAATGAAAGCGTCCAAATTGCTGCTGTAGGTTTCAAGTGTGAATTAACTGTAAATTTCCAGATGTAATCCTTTTTCTGCTTGTTTCTCTAGGTCGAAAGATTGGCAAGAGAGTGCTTCTTATTTCTGGGTGAATCATTTATGTTTGATGAAGCAACTCTTGGATGGTTCTCGGATACCCCTAATTACCCGAGAGGGATGCAAGTATCAGCACCAGTTGCTTACATCTTTAGCATGCATCCTCCTACTGGCATTCAGTTTGGTGATTACGCATCAGAACTGCGCAAAGTTTTATACAGCAACTAGTTAGACCATTATAGGTTATTTCCACATGTGAATAGCTTTGGTCAAGCCATTTTGCGAACTGTAATTTTTTGGTCAGTTCAGCTTTTACAGAAGTGTAAGGCTTACTTGAGTGCTATCTGAATTAGAATTCACTAGGGAACTTTAACTGAAGGGATGCTGTTTTAAATGTTGGTTCCGAACTTAAATTGATGCCAAATTTCCTGAACTGAAAGCTTGTTATGTTAATGTGCAATCCCTTATCATTCCGTAACATCAGTAACTTAACTTTTTTTCATCCTCAACTGTATCATCAAACGTGGCACTGATGTGGATATGTTTCTTTGACCTCATGGATTTGGTTTATTGACCTCATGGTCATATTCTAATGAGAAAAGTTTCGTCTGATAATATGTCAGCCAGGGATTAAAACAAAATTGAAGGACAGTCTGATGATACTGAAGGTGCGGACAGGGCCCCACAACTTAGTCTAATGATTACGATCAGACTTCATTATATAACTTTATTATACATAAAACTATCTTTATTCAAATCTCAATTAATTTCAGCATATTTGAAACAATACTTTTTAAAAGTAGTGCAGAGTGAAACTATATACGCTTTATGTTTTAAAATTTTAAGTAAATTCATACTCAAGGGTGAGATTTTGTAAAACTTTAAAAACATAATATCTGGGGTTGGTTATATGCTATGAAATGTGTATGCTATGAAATTAAATTATTTTTAGTTACTTTGTGTATGCTATGAAATGTGCTCTAAATTAAATTATTTTTAGTTACTTTGTTCATTTTTTCTATGGCTTCACATAGATGAAATAAGTCAATTTTGCTTCCCTTAGCTACTGCTCCCGATCGAATCGCCTCTCTCAACCATAAAACTGGGTATAACTTCTCGCCCATTTTTAAAAACCAGTGCAAATTAAACTCCTTCAGTTATTTTTAAAGCGGTTTCTACTGACGTGGTAAGTTAATCACAATTGATTCGTTAAATCAGCAAGCTGGACCCACACATCAAAGACTCGCGTGTAAGCCTCTCAACGAAAAAAAAAAATCTGTAGGATCCACTTCCCTCCCCTTCCTCTCTATTTTCCTTTCTTTTCTTTTTTTTTTCCATCCATCGCTCTTACCGATGGGCGACGGAGAAAGGGCCAGACGGCGGCTGTTGCTGCTGCTAGCGAGCATCGAACGTGTTGACCACTGTGCCAGAGGAGTTTGTTTAGGTTTCTACTGAGAGAGCCAGTACACTTTTGTTGGCCATTTTACTCGTTGATGAAGTGGAGCGTACTTAATTGGCTGGGTTGAACATGTACGCCTGATACTCACAGTGGACAGTGGTGGCATCTGTATCGCTGAGCCATATCGTACGTGCAGCCAGGGTTTACTCTATCGGTAGAGGCGTTTGTATAGGGGGTCACCGAAATTCTAAAATTTCGGTCTGAAATATCCGAAATTTTGAGTAAACTTTAGTTGAATTTGAACAAATATTATCCAAATTCATGAAAAAAATGAAAATTTTCGGCCAAAATAATATCGTATCGGAGGTGACCGAAATGACCGGAATTTCCGAAATTTCGGAAATTTCGGTCCGAAATTTCCAACCCCAGGCCGAGGCAAAGCTCAGCCTTGTGCGCACTGAGGATGACCATGCATGCCGCCGACCAACGCTGCTGGCTCCGACTCCGCGAGCGCGTCGGGGGCGCACCCGGACACTTCGATGGTGTAGGACGGCAAGGCGACGAACACCAACTCCGGGGTGCGCCGCCGGGTCCAGCGTGTTTATATTGTATGTAGGGGTAAAAACGGGCAGGTACACGAAACCACCTATAGTACAAATAAGTGGGTAACCTTGCCCACTAGCACCCCTAGTTTTATGTGGTGCAGAGGACGCGCAGTGATGGCGAATAGTCGGGCGAGTTGTAGCATCAGGCTATGGTGGTGGCCATTGAAACTGTGGCTGATGCTTCCATGCCTGCTCCTCTTCCCCCGGTGGCCATCCTGGATATCACCGGGAGGGATGGAAAGACGGGAAGAGAGGTGACTCATACGTGGGTCCAACCTGTTGACTCAACAAATCAACCATGTTAAACTTGGCACGTCATCATAAACAGCTTTCGAAACCAGTCAATTTGCTCCTCTTTTCAAAAAAAGGGAAAATATGTTATACTCAGGCTCCCATCGGTTGCCCATTTGGCCAAAATGGCTTATTTGGCTTATTAGAAAATTAAAATTAATTTATAAGTAAAACTTTTATAGATTTGTTCGTAGCGACTTAAAAGCCAACATTAACAAAAATTACGTTAAAAGCATTTCAAAATCACTTCAA
Organism: Oryza sativa Japonica Group; assembly: GCF_034140825.1. Lineage (NCBI taxonomy): Eukaryota > Viridiplantae > Streptophyta > Magnoliopsida > Poales > Poaceae > Oryza > Oryza sativa. The sequence goes on along the minus strand of NC_089035.1, from coordinate 8,570,549 downwards.
AATCAAGTTCAAAAATTCAAATTTTGGCTTATTCTTGAGTAAATTCCTTGAGTGCCCCTGAAAAGTTATTCAATCTCTTACATGCCCCTGAAACTTACTCGATTCCTTCTATACCCTTGAATTTTTGATTGGATCCCCTACATACCCCTACCGTTAGATTTAGCAGCATTCCCTGGTTAGTTTGGTTGAAAATGTCTATAATACCCTTGAGGTTGGAGGAGCTGAAAACTAAGAACATGTTTGGCAGCTGGGTTTGAAACATTCATGACTGCACAGTATGTATTCCGTGAGACTAAAAAAATAGTGCATAAAATTAATTTCATTTTCTTTTGTTATAGCATTCAGTATTTTATAAAAAAATATAACATGACATTGGATCTTTCATGACCACTAACCGATACAGCCTGGGGGTAAAAGACAGTACCCCTACCCGTTTACTCAAACACCATTGCAATTCATCAGCATATCAAGAGCATCGGTAGCACCATTTAATAGGAAGAAAATGAAAATACATCTAAAAGCATTCATACACCATCAGCAGTACACAAATATATTACTTTTTACATCATGAGCATAATGGCACAAGCCCATAACAGTTCAAGGCATCTGCCTGCATAAAGTCAAACAAATTAATGAAGAAACACTAGCAGCAGCAGCTATTCGCATTTTGCTAATCAACGCAAGGGTGTATCTTACCGACGGCGAGGAGCAGCGGAGCAAGGAGGTAATAGGCCGGCGTCGGAGCCCCCGAGAAGAGGGTGAGGTGACAAGAGGGAGGGCGCGGAGGAGGCAGGGAGGAGACGGCGTCGCCATGACCGCAAGCAGAGTCGAGGCCGCGGCGGGATGCGGACTCGTCGCCGCGGCAGGATGCAAAGCCGCCGCCGCCCACCAGATACGGACCCCGCCACGCCACCGATGGGATGCGGACCCAGCCGCCGCCGCCGACCGCAAGCAGAGCCGAGACCGCGGCGGGATGCAGAGCCGCTGCCGCCGCCGGGATGTGGGAGAAGGGCGGCGATGCGCGTGCAACGATGGCTGAAAGCTGGCGATGTGCGGCACCGTGCGTGTGGGAACTATTTTGGAGGATTTGGGGATCGGATGTGGCCCTGTGTTACCTAGGGTTGACAGGGGCATTTTCGCATTTTATGAAAATACTGACAAGCTAACACACACATGAACACAAACATCTGACGGAACCCAAACGGTAGGGGTATGTAGGGGATCCAATCGAAAATTCAGGGGTATAGAAGGAATCGAGTAAGTTTCAGGGGCATGTAAGGGATTGGGTAACTTTTCAGGGGCACACAAGGAATTTACTCCTTATTCTTTGACTGTTTAGGCCAAACGATGGGGCTCAGTTTATTCAATCGGGAGAGGTAAGTGAGGACTTTATGTAAACTTATTCCCTCATATAGATAGATCAAAAGATGAAGGGCTTTCTTCACCATTGTTTTTCAGCCAGGCCCAGGCCGGCCATAGAAAAAGCCCATATCGCTGGACCTCAAACAGCCCAGCATTAGTCGATCTCGATCTCCCCCGTGTATCCCTTCGGCCTCCGACTCCCCTCCCGTCTCCTCGCGCCGCCGCCGCCGCCGCCGAGCAGCGCCGATCCCCACCCACCCCGGCGGGCAAGCGGCGCCGGCGTCGTCCTGCTCCCCACACCCAGCCGCCGGTGGGCACACGCACGTACGCACATACTCCTCCTCATGCCTCTCCTCCCATACCCCTTTTTCTCCTCGCGTTAACCCGCCGAGCGGCCGAGGGAGGGGCCGACGCGGCGAGCAGGGCGGCGCGGGCGGCAGTCGTCAGGCATCGCCTCGCCTCGCTCCCTTTCTCCTCGCATGCTCGCCCCCCTCTCCGTCGTCGGCTGGTCGCTCCTACCGTGTGTGTACGCCTGTCTAGATTTGATCCCGCTGCTTGCTTGCATGTGAGATGTGAACTTACTCATCTAGATGTGAGATGTGAACTTACTTCATGTTGATTATTAGTATTGTTGATTTTGGACTGATGGTCATGCTCCGGCTGAAAATACTAGCAGTTTTTGTTTTTTTTTTCTTTTGGATGGCAATAATATCTCTTGACTGAATATTGTTATTATTTGAGATGTGAAATGTACCTATTGAGTTTGTTGTTCCTGACAGCGGGGATGGAGAATCCATGGGGGGCGATGGGAGAAAACTATGCCCCGTTGCATTTCGCAGGGGCGGGAACGTGTTGCCATCCCTAGCTTCTCTTCTATATCTGGAAAAGCTAAATCTTTGCCTAACCCAACTACTACTATTAGCTGTTTGTTTCCAAGGAGGTTCTTTTCGGGTGGGGGATTAGTTTGGCTGATCCGCCATGGCCATGCCCGCACGTTAAGTTAGCCTCTGAGTCTCGAGGTGAGCTTTCACCTGCGTCTGGTGGACATGCCCGAATCTGTTTTTGATGCGCTGGTTCAGGCCTGAATTTGTTGTAATAATCTTGGATAATAACGCCATGGTGGAATTGATGCATTTTTTTGTGAGCTTTAGTAAGCATAAGTTGCTGCTGCTGCTGCTGATGCTATATGGCCATTCAAATATGCAATTGCAGTGCTGATTGAAGTAGAACCTTTTTGGAATACTTAACTGTTTATCGTCGATCAGCATGGCCGGACTAAACACTGTTCCTTTTCATATGTACTGTTTGTTTGTCTCCTGGTTTTGAATTTCAGCTTACAATTCAAATTGTTTACAAATCAGTGGTAAACCATTATTCACTTGTGTTGTCTTAATGTGAATACCTGTATGCATTTTTCGCCAACTGAAATTGTCCCCTGTCTCGCTTGTTATTTTGCTGCAGAGAGAGATCCTAGCAACTATGGTGATCCCTCCACCGGAAAGGGCGGCTAGGATCACGCGCTTTCTGAAGCCCTACCTTCTGAGGATGCATTTCTCGAACAAGTATGTATCCGCTCAGGTGGTTCACACCCCAACGGCGACGGTCGCCTGTTCCGCGAGCTCGCAGGAGAAGCTGCTGAGGCCGAACATGGAGTCCACTCGCGATGTCGCTGCCGCTGCCAAGATCGGTAAGCTGCTCGGCGAGCGGCTGCTGCAGAAGGGCATACCCGCTGTGTGCATCCACATGAAGAGAGAGCAGAAGTACCATGGGAAGGTCAGGGCTGTCATTGACTCTGTTAGAGAAGCTGGAGTCAAGCTGTTGTAGTCTCTAAAACAGTAGAATCTTTTATTAAAATTTCTGCAAGCTTGTTCCTCTGAATCTCAGGCAAAATCTGAAAGATGTCGGATCAGACAGGAAATTTTCATTTCGGTATTGAGGGCTAGATGGCCTATGTGGAGATGTTCCTGGTGAATAAAGGATTTTGTACTATTGACTACTGGGACAAAAAAAAGTTATTTTATCATCGGTAACTTTACTCATATGCTCCCTTGAAAGAGTTTTCGTAATTATTGGCAAAGTTGTACTTACAATTTAGTGAGCACGGATCATGAAAGATATGTAGGAGCAACTCATCATTTAGTGTTACGAAGGAGCTTGCGATTCAATTTCAATGTTATCATCAAATAGTGTTATGGATGTTGATACCGGAGACTTTTGTATCTTAATTCTGATATGTTCGAATTCATGTGATGATGTGCATTGGTAGGAAGCGGTCACTGAACCATTGGCACAAGATGGTGATGTTCTCATCTGAGAAGCAAAGCTGAGCCTGCTTCTGGTTGAACGTTTTTGTTGTTGTTGCTGCTGCGGCGGAGAGCGTGAACATTTAGTTGGCAAGGACACGTTTGCTGGTTTTCCGCATGGACATGATTGGAATGAATTATTATTCCAATGATGTTGCGAGCGAATAGAAGAAGCATTATAACCAATGGGCACGTTTAGTTGGACGATGTTGCAAGCAAATACATGAGAAATAGTATTAGTACAATTCATGGCCACGTTTAGTTTGGCATGCGTCGCTGCTTGGCATCTTCTCCCATCTTCTGTAAAAGGTTTTTGAATGGCCGAAAACAACAACCAAGCGAGGTATCGCGGTCGCATCGCACGCACGTCGTCGTCCCGATTTCCTGCACTAGACGCGCCGCGCGGCGGCCCTACTTGATTCGCTTCAGCATTTTCCTTTTTCCGATGGCCGTCGGCGGGCGAGGGGGCGGCCGGTTGCGGCCTGTCCAGATGCAGATGCAGCAGCGTCTTCGCCGGCGCGGGCCCGCGGCTGTGTCCTGTCCTCCCGTCGATGGCGACCCGACAAAAACGCCCGCGTCGCGTCGATTCGATTCGATTCGATCGCCGTCCGCCGTGATTTCCATTCCCTCGGCGCGTCACCAATTAGCGCCGTGGATTTTCCTGCGGAACGCTGTGCTGCTAGCCTGCTACATTCCTAACATCCACGGCCTTTACTTCCGCTGCTGCTACATTCCTTAATCTTCAGATGGCCTTAGAGCAAGTTTAATAGCGTAGCCAACTACTAACTCCAAATCATCTATAACCAATATAATAGCCAATTCATATAATAGTTGCTTACTATCCTATTAATACCTGGTCCTACCTGTCATACACATAGTACGCTTTGGAGTCCGTGCTGCAGCTGGCTACAGATCTGTAGCCCGCTGATCTTATTTCTCTTCCTTTATATCTTTAAATTATGTTTATAGTTGGCTTATAGCCTGTTATTGTACCTGATCTTACTTCCACTGCTGCTAGTCTGCTACATTCCTTTAGGCTATGTTCTCAATCCATGCGGTTGGAAAATAATCTCTCACACATAAAATAGAACGACTTATTAGCACTTAACTAATTAAGAGTTATTTTTTAAAAGGATAAATTAATATGATTTTTTAAAGCACTTTCCGCAAAAATTCTTTTTTTAAAAAAAAACACAGCGTTTAGCAGTTTGGAAAAAGTACGTACGAAAAACGAGTAAATGAGTTGAGAACTTGGAAAAGAAAAACACAGCCTTAGGGCAAGTACAACCGTGTAGACAGCTTGCTGTCTTTTTACACAGATAGACAGCTTAAACAGACGGCTTATATAATGGGTTGTTGGTTTGGCTGTCCGTAGAGTGTTTAATTCATCCTTTGACACACAAATCATGATGATCTAGTGTATAATTGATCTTTGTAGTTATTTTGTTGCATACATAAGACAATGCATAGTACATTTAAATATTCCGCGCGCGAGAGAGCTGATCCCACGCAGCTGATCCCGCACTTCCGTCGCCTCCCCGCATCGCGTCGTACAACGGGCTTCATCGCCGTCGCGTCGCCTGGGAGCACGCGCTGGCATCGTCGACGAACGAGACGACGGATGGGTCGAAGCTAGCACCGTGGGGGGTGTTTTTTGCAAAAAAGCAGTGCATGTCGACGGGTCTCGCTAGAGGTGGCCAAATGGGCCGGGCCAAACGGGCGGCCCGGGGCACGGCCGAACCTGTAGCAGGCACGGCCCGGCACGGCCTGCTACAGTAACGGGCCGTGCCGGCACGGCACGAGTAGCCGTGCCGTGCTTGGGCCGCTGGCCGAGCCCGCGGGCCGGCACGGCACGGCACGGCTACTGTAGCGGGCCGGCACGGCACGGCCCGCGGCACGCAACGGCACGGCACGCCGGCGGCCCGTCAGGCGCGGACAGGGCGGGCGGCGGTCGAATGGGAAGGCGCCACGTGGCACTAACGGCTATTTGACCGTTCAAATTTGAAAATAACCGTTGGGAGGCTAAAAAATTCATAAAAATTTCGAAAAAATTCCAAAAAATCTCAAATTTCGCCCTATAAATAGGGCATGAACCCCAGCCATTTCTCCTCATCCCACACTCCTCATCTTGTGCTCTCAAGTGTTTTAAGTGCTCTCTTTGTTCTCAAGTGTGCATTTTTTTTGATTTTGACAAAATTTGCTCAAATTTTGTCAAAAATCAAAATTAGTTTCGTAGTTCAACAGTTTGATCGCAGAGGTTTGAAGAGCTCGCAGTTGGAAAGATGTAAGTAATATTTAAATTTGTGTATTATTTGTATTGTGTTTGTGAATTCAATAAATATTCGAAAATTTGTTTATGTCGGTTTAAATTTTCAGAATGGATCCGAACTTTCCATACCAGTCGCCGTCGTTCACCTTGGGTGATTTCGACCCCAACTACATGTCGGGGTTTGACGGTACCTCCGGATCGGCTCCAACTCCACCATCTGTGGAGGAGGTACCGGTTCATACGGCTGTCGTTGAGGAGGTACCGGTTCAGGCGGAGACAGCTTCGGAAGGATTTTCCGGAACCGCGAGCGGAAGTGTTTCGACACACACCGGCTCGAAGAGATCGAGAACCTCCGGTGTGTGGCAAAGCTTCGACGAGATAAAGGAAACATGCCCCGACGGAAGGGAGGTATCGAAAGCCCGTTGTAGAATATGTAGGCAAATTTTATCTGCTCGTTCTTCTGGTGGTACAGGTCACCTCAAGCGCCATGCGGAGTCGTGTGCCAAGAAGCAAGGAATACAACTCCGGCAGCAGCAACTTATGGTAAACCCAGACGGTACGGTACACAGTTGGGAGTACGATCCCATGGTTGCTCGGGAATCTCTTGTCCGGTTAATCGCCAGGCAAGATTTACCCCTGAACTTTGGGGAGTCCCTTGCTTTTGAACATTACATTCAGCAATCTCATAACCCTAGGTTTAAAGCTGTGAGTAGGCAAACATCAACTAGAGATTTAGAGAATGTTTATCACAAGGAAGCAACTGCACTTAAGGAACTGTTTAGTACATGTACTTTCTCTGTTAGTGTTACTTCAGATATATGGAGTAGTAGAGCTAGAGAGGATTATCTTAGCGTAGTTGTTCATTTTGTTGATGATGATTGGCAATTACAAAAGAGAGTTTTAGGGCTTAGGTTAATAGATGTCTCACATACAGGAGAAAACATAGCTGAAAGAATTAGGGAAGTAATTAATGAATTTAATCTTGCTGATAAAATATTTGCTGTCACCCTAGATAATGCATCTGCTAATTCTAGGGCTATTGAAATATTGCAACCTTTATTTTGTGTGTATGCTCAATCTTTTCTACTCCATCAGCGTTGTGCATGTCATATAATTAATTTGATTGTTAAGACTGGCATGAAGAGGGTAGGTGACCACATCGATGCTGTTCGTCAAGCAATCGCGTGGTTAACTGCTTCTAACCCGCGGATTGCTGCATGGAAGAGGTTTTGCAATGCGGCCGGTGTGAAAGCTCGTAAGTTTGCCACCGATGCAGAGCATCGGTGGAATGCAACGTATTTAATGTTAAAAGTTGTTTTACCTTATAGTAGTTTACTTTCTGATTTTGTTCAGTCACGTGGTGGCCCAAGAAACAGTGACGGGTCTTCAGTACTGAACGAGCATGTTTGGGCAATTGTCCAAAAATTTTACCAATTTCTAGAAACTTTTTATGATTGTACTCTAACTTTGTCACAAGTTTATTATCCAACTGCTAATATAATTTTGCACAACCTTCTTGAAATTGCTACTTTATTTAAAGAATACGAAAATGATGACGTTCTAACTGAACCTGTCTTTCACATGAAACAAAAATATTTGAAATATTGGAAAAATATACCTATGTTGTATGCTCTTGCTTTTGTTTTAGATCCTAGGTGTAAATTAAGGGGATTGTCTGCTATTTTATCACTTGTTGGAGATACTATAGGTGTAGATTATAGTTCTTTTTATACTGAGGTTAGACGTAAATTATATGAGGTTTTTGGAAGATATGAAGTAAAGTTTCAGGAAGTTCGCCAGCAGAGACCCCCTCCTATCCCCACTACAGGTAAGAAGAAGATACAGTGGGGTAGGATTTGGGGTGGATCGTCTTCAAGTTCAATCCAAGGTGGTGGCAGTTCGTCGGCTACAAGTGGAGACGCCTCTTCGCATGTTGTGGCCGAAGAGTTGTCCGGTTATTTGGACAGCGACGCCATCCACCACGAAGCACAAGATTTCAACGTCCTCGGGTGGTGGAATGACCACAAGATAACATATCCTGTGCTTTCAAAACTAGCACGGGATGTGTTGACGGTGCCCGTGTCGACGGTGTCCTCCGAATCGGCCTTCAGTCTATGCGGCCGAATCATCGAAGACCGGAGGACGACTCTGCGCAGCGACCACGTCGAAATGCTACTAAGCGTTAAAGACTGGGAGCTTGCTCGACAACATGCCCAATACACTGCGGACAACCAAGAATTGGCCGCCCAGTTCGAGCAACTCTACCTGGATCCAGACCAACCCCAGTAGAATTTTGTTAGAAGTAGTTCTGACCTTTGAGCTGTACTCTTTTCTTTGTCATGGTTTTCTCATTTTCCCCTATGAGTTTTTACATGACAAAGTTTTTAACGAGGCAGCATGTATCATTGTATCCTGTAATGATATAAACATCAATAAAGGTCATTACTATTTTTAACAAATTCTTTTGCAATATTTTCGCAAGTGTGGATTTATCTTTAAATTATTTCAAAATAATGAATCACAATCTATATTTTTAAATTTTTCAACACAACAAAAAAATACCATTTTTTCTTTTTTTTAACATTAGCAAATCATTACTTTTTTAAAAAACTTTTATTTCCATTTTTTAAATACCATTTTTTCATTTTTTAACATTAGTAAATCATTACTTTTTTTTAAACATTTTATTTCCATTTTTAATTTTTTTTTCCTTATACATTTCCTTTGCTTTTTTTTTTAAAAAAAAACACTGTGCACTGCAGGCTGGCGGGCTGGCGGCCTGCCTTCACGGGCCGCCGTGCCCCGAACGGCCCGTGGGCCGCGGGCGTGCCGTGCCGGCACGGGCACGGCCCGGCCATCCACGGGCCGTGCTTGGGCCGGCGGCTCGGCACGTGGGCCGGCACGGCACGGCCCGTTTCATCAGCCGTGCCTAACGGGCCGTGCCGGAACCGTGCCCGTGCCGGAACCGTGCCCGTGCCGGGCCGGGCCGTGCCGCCCGTTTGGACACCTATAGGTCTCGCCGACCCGTTGTACTTGCCCTTAATATGGCCAGCTGCACAGGTTGAGGTTGGACTCAGTGACGAAGCTAGCGGCATTACCGAGCCTGAGTGACTAATACTTTTTACCGCGATTGACCGATTTAAACATCGATGGCACTCAGCAATGGACGTGCGAAAAAGAGGAAATGAGTTGAAAACTTGAAAAAAAAACACAGCCTTAATCTTAACATGGCCAGCTGCACAGGTTGAGGTTTTTTTTTTTAAAAAAACACATCAACTTTATTAAGCAAGAGCAGAATTAGAGGATAAACCCCAATACATAACCAAGGATAAAAACTGAAAGCAAAAGAGCCACCCCTGAGAAGGGAGGGTTAACTGAACTACGGAAACAATCTTCCTGAAATAACCTAACATTAGAAAAATGAGCAAGTCGGCAGGGATCTGCGACGAAGCCGCGACGACCGCTACCCTGGGCCTCAAAAGATGTGCACTCCGCTTGACAAACCGTTGATCCCCATCGGCTGCCTCCACGGAAACGGCACAAGACTGAGGTTTGTTGTTGAGCTGTAGATTTTGGTGTGTGCGTCACCGGACTTAGCGAAGGATCCCCACGAGGCTCATCATTGAATCTGAGGAGCTCTAACATCAACCCTGTCAACCGAAATTGTGCAGGTGGTCCGAGCTCAACCCGAATGATAAATCCAGCATGGTTTCTTCTGTTAGAGAACAATAGGAAGGGTGAATCCGAAGAGTAGCCAACCTTCAACGATGGAGCACTTGAATGCTGCAAATCAACTTCTGTCTTGCTGAGATGATGGAGATGGTTGAGAAAGAGATGGCGTTACCGAGCTATAAGTGACTAATACTTTTTACCGCGATTGACCGATTTTTACAAACATTGATGGCATTCAGCAATGGAGATGGCGATAATGGAGCCCGAGTGGCTGCCCGACCTGCCGGGAGCTTGCCCAGTCACTGGTTGAACTTCCATTATCATAACATTATTGCTACTTTGGATATGTTCACATTATTACCACTTTTAACCCTACCACATCCACATGTCCATTTTATTGTCACTTTTTAACCCACCTATTTTAGGTAAGGTTTGCCAATGATGCGTTATCAAAATTTAGTGGTTCCATAGATTCTCTCATAAAGACACTACTAGTAAAGTTTAAAAGGATATTAAACTAAATGCACATTCATCTATATATAAAAAAAAATTGATAAGGCTGATTCTAGCAACGAAACAAACAAGCCCTTTCTCCTGGTTATTTTACGCGGGCGGTGGTGATGGTCACAATGCATAATAAAAAGTGCTCATTTAGTGTTGATAATTTTCGATATTTAAGTGTTATGGGGTGGCCAAATTGTATTCATCTGAAGTATAGTTAATGTTATCGTGAAGGAGCTGTTTCGGCTAAAATACGCAAACAACAAGGGAGATAAGATTGAATTTTTATTCATGCCGCAAGTCAACTCAATCTCTACCTTACATAGACTAATTAAACACCCCCATCACCTATCAAAACCGAACAAGAGCACCAACTCAACTTCCCCCCTTCAACGCAAACGCGACTCACCACCATAAACTCCCTCCGTTTCAATTTAGTTACTCCTGCGTACTACCATTCGATCAACTTTTAGATACAACACAGAGATATAGCAAGGCTGTGTTTAGATCCAAAGTTTGGATCCAAACTTCAGTCATTTTCTATCACATCAACCTATCATACACACCTAACTTTTCAGTCACATTATATCTAATTTCAACCAAAAGCCAAACTTTGCGCCGATCTAAATCAAGCAACAAAAGAAACAACCCCTGTACATTACGGTCACAGGTGTTAATGCATTTATGAGGAGCAAACAGGAAACATTTTAGTAAAAAGTGCTTAGAAATTTAAAATTATAATAATAACTAGTATTTTAAACAAGTAATTTGAAATGGAGAGAATAAAGAGAAATGCTACGTGGTCTTCGTTTTTCTAGGGAAGATAAAGCGATGAAAAAAAATCATTAACACATGATTAATCTAATTTTAATTATTACAAACTTAAATAAAACTATTTGATATTTTAAAAGAACTTCTACACAGAAAATTTTCACGTTGCAATATATTCTTTCCGTCCAACAATATAAGAGATTTTAGGTGGATGTAAAACACACTAGTAATACGAATCTGAATATGGTACTAGGATATATCACATCCATCTAAAATCTCTTATATATTGGGATGAAGGGAGTATCGTTTAGCAGCTTAAAAAACGTAAATGTACTCATCGGTTAGCTTATATAAAAAGCCACCAATAATAAGGCATCACCAATTTATATGGCAAATGTGATCAATATAGACAGAATCTATGTAAATAGATTTTAACTATAGCAATCCCAACATTGTATATAGACACGAAGTAATATTATCTGAAGAGAGAAGTAGACATAGATAATACTACTATTTTTTTTATTCAATATATGTATATAGGTATCTTTGGTTGTTTTTTATAGGAACTAATTACACAACGTGAATAAAATATTATAATTTACCTATGGATCACAATGTGATGCCCTCACTTCCTCACAGTGGACAAAGACAAACCAGAGACGCTCATCATCATCGGTTTACTCACGTTGGCGTGGTGGACCACGTCCACCGACCCGCAAACCGCTGCATAGCCAGACCACGACTCGACCCGTCCACCGTCTCCGCGGCGCGTCGCGTCGCCGACAGCCCGAACCCGCGGCGACGTTTCCCTCGACCCGTCACGTGCTTTCCCACGCCACGTGGCACCCCACCAAAAAATATTTTATAAAAAATAATAAAATCGAGCCCCCTCCCCCCCGGTCTCGCCTCTTTAAATGCGCGTCCGCCTCCGCCTCCCTCCTCCCCACACAGAGCTCACAAGCCCAAGTCGCGTCGCACCGAAGCAGAGTAGAGAAGGAGAGGAGCGGAGCGCCATCAGCCGTCCGATCGAGTGATCCGATGGCTCTCGCTCTCTCCACCTCTGCTGCTGCTGCCGCTGCCGCCGCGGCGCGGGCGCTCGCGGCGAGGGTGACGACGACGAGGGGTTACGCCGCGTCGGCGGCGTCGTCGGCGATGAGGCGGGCGGCGGCGGCGGTGGAAGGGAAGGGCGCTGCGGGGATGACGCAGGCGAAGGACGGGTCGTCGTCGTCGGCGGCGAGGGAGGTGTCGTGGGTGCCCGACCCCGTGACGGGCCACTACCGGCCCTCCAACTTCGCCGGCGGCGCCGACGCCGCCGACCTCCGCGCCGCCCACCTCGCCCGCAGCTACGCCCGCGCGTGATGCGCGCGACCTCGCCGTCGTCCGACCGACGACGACGCCATCCATCCATATATATCTGCTCCGCGTCAACTACTCATCACCTCTCGACCGCGCCGCGCCGCACGCCGCTCCGCCTCCGCGTGCACCTGAACGACGACGACGACGCATCATCGCCGGGCGGCGGATCGGCCGGCGGCGGCGGCGGCATCCCTACCGTTTCCTTGCTGCGTGTGGGCTGGATGCTCTGCTCGTGTGCTGGTTCTTCGTGCACCTCTCATGTAACAGCGAGCAGGGCCTCACTCTACTACTACTGTTTTTGTTTTTTAACTTTCACGGTTTCACCACGTACCCGAGTGTGATGGTTTTAATGGAACAAGTAATAAATCAGTTTAATTTCCTTTCAATTTCATCTGCTTCACGTCAAATTTGTGTTGAATCATTTTAAACATTACGGACATTACTGTGCATATATCAAACGATGCCTGAATCTGGACATTTTGCGGTGTCGATGTAACATTTCGCAATCGCCATCTTGAGCTTTGGCACGAGGAGATTTCATTTCGAGCTGCAAACTTGAACTCGTTTTCTTCTCTCTCGGCTCAGCTGGGCCGCCGGGGCCACTAGTAACCACTAGTAAACCAGTGCACCCTCGCGCGTGATCCTGGTGCCACGTTGCTAGTGATCTGGACACGTGGACGGCGGAGGGCTCCAGCATGTGGGCGCATCACGGCGCGAAGTTAGGTCAAGCTGTCGCCGTCCATGAACGAGCCTTATCACCTTCGCTTCGTTTTTTTTTTCTTCTCTTTACAAGGCCATCGTCATCCGCGCGGGTGATGGGGACGGCCATCTTTTGTGTGGGTAGGTCATGAATAATTTTAGGGTAGGGGGAGGGCTCAATTCCCTAGAGGAGTCAGTACGATATGATTGTAGGCAAAGAATCCAGGGACAGGTTGTTTATATATGCGCACATGATACTTGCTCTACAAAATTGATGGAGGATGGAATCGTGGAAAGTACTAGGGAATTCCGTATTCTTTGTCGTAAGACGAACGCAAAGTCGCAAACTTTGGCTTTTGCAAGGATGAGAATGCGATCTTTTTTAAGTTTTCTAAAACTTTTAAATTTTTTATATTCAAATATGAACCTTTCAACCACACCAGCCAAATTTATGTGGCGAAACAATGCTGACATAGACTAACGTAACAGTGTTATTTTGCCATGCCAGCATGGTTGACATAGCTATATTATTTTACCACATCATGCGGGGCATGGCTAAAAAGTTTAGATTTCAGAAATAAGTTTAAGATGATTTATTTTGTGAAATTAAAAAGGTTTTAAAAATAATAAAAATTCTGAGAATGCGCTATGTTTCTGGTTGTACACGAATGAACAGTACAACTTGACTTTAACACAAACAGTACAGTGTAGCGGTAGAGTCGTGATTGTATAGGTCAATTCCTGATACCCATAAATTGCAGAAAATACTGACATCATAGATTTATTGTAGCAATTTCAAATGATGCAACCAAAAGGATACGTAGTATTTTTTTTTTCCTCTGTGGAACCTAACCCACGAGACAAATCATATGTAGGCAGTTCATGTCATTCATGGAAACCATGCCAGAGAATGAAAACCTCTTTCCAGACAGTCATAATTTAAGCAGATCAGTATAGTGCACCCACCAAATTCAATTCCTACTATCCATAATCACACATACAATTAAGCTTAACCAGAAATTTAAGTGATACCATGGATTTATCATAGGCATCCATCAATAATAATTTAGTACGATTTTCACAGGGATTGCTCAGCAAAAAATGGCCATGTTATGGTCTAGTAGAATTTCACATGATGCAACAATGCAAAAAGTATTTTCCCTTTTTGTAACTTAATCCACATTGGCATATCATATATAGGCAGTTCATGTAGGGTATCATTCATTGAAATCATTGCAATTTCTGCAACCCGGTGGCCAGAGAATGCATAATATAAGCAGATCAGCACAAGTTTTACCTTGTTGATGACAACCTCTGTCTGACTTTCCGGCAATCAGATTACAATAAGGCAATGTCAGGACACCACCTAGATGTATCAGACGTAAAATAGACACACAATCTAATCTCACATTTGCTGGAATATGGAAAAGATCCGCGGCTGATACATCAACAACATGCAGGCTCTCAGAATTCCAGGCTTCCAGCTTTGGTTGCAGACAACGCGGAGGAAAGAGGCATACAAGACAACAAGCGCAGGGGATATTAGCTACGCCAATCACCCAGATTTGAATAGCAAGACGGCTTTAGAATCGATGTAAAAATACACAAAGTAGTTCGTCTCGTGTGTTACGTAGGACCCTGCACCAGGCAAAAAGGCTTGGGTGAAATTGCAGGGCATAACATTCAATACGCATCAAATGGAAACAAGGGCATAAATTCATTACTAAAGTTGTGAAGTAGATTATGTAACCAGCGAAATGGAGCTGTTTCAGATCAAGGATATTTTGTCCTTTTGGAATTGGTTGCATACAAGAGCATCTTAGAGAGAACAGAGAAACCAGGAGATCAGATAAAGTAGTTGAGTACAGATTTATATTTGCCAACCATTTCAGAAATCGACACACCATAGCAACATTAAATACCTGAATGCACCACAAACCTACTGAAGACGGCTTATAATACAATGACATAATAGAAATAGGAAGAATGGAAAAATAGCTCAGTTTTAAGTTAAGTGTTCTACAATTTCAGCAGTTAGGTACTTAGGTTTTCCCAATCATGCTGAGAAGTCAGCCAACTCCCATGATCACATCTCCCATAAACCAACCAAAGGAATAGGATAAAAAGTGAATTCAATTCCATTATAGTGTTTTTCATCTTGGCTTTTCATTACCAAGCAAGCATAAGCCATAAGGTCAATGAATTCCAGAGAATAATACAAGCTTTGGAGGCTAACCCCTCGGATCATGAGCCATAGAAACTGAGACCCCACCTTTTCTTTTTCTTATAGATTAACCAACAGGAACCAAACTAATCCATAACAGACCGGACTAGTTACACTGTGGTATTTCATATCACACAAGCCTTGAGAAGTTGAGGCCATCTAGATAGTCGGCAAAGACTAAAACTATCCATGGTTTACAAAAATGGTATGTACACGCTCCACAATAGCAAACAAGATGGCAGATAAGTGTCAGCTAAGGATAAAAGATAAAATATAATGAACAATTCCACCCGTCATGTCTACGGATGGCTGGATGCTAACTCTCTTCTATTTAACAAATCCAATTTACTAAGGGAAAATTTTAACCTCCTACAAGGTTTGAGAAGCGATGGAAGGTAGGATTTCTCTCATGTTACTGGAGTCAATTAGAAAGTAGAAACACTTGAAAATTAACACAGCTTGTAAAATTAAACTAGTATGTCATGTTCAAATACTCCGATGGGCATCAGTTTGAGATTTGCCACCTATTATCATGTTGAGTTCAATAAGACTATCATGGGTTCATCAGTACATACTCCCTTCGTCCCATAATATAAGGGATTTGCCCCTTCTAGTTATCCCACAATATAAGGGATTTTGGTATACTACTTGTCATGTCTATCAACTCCAATTCAAATTTCTACCTACTTTAACCCCCCACTACCCACTCACCATAAGCAAACCTCATTTAATAGAGGTATTCTAGTATTTGCATGCTATCCTTAATCTTACCCAAAAAGGAATAATCCCTTATATTATGGGATGGAGGGAGTATAATATTACAACTAAATAAAATATATACGAAAATGCTAGATTAACCGAAGCAGTAACAGGATTAAAGTCCTATGTTTTCATGATACACTTAGCCCTTTTCCGGATGCGAGGAAAGCTAACAAAAGTCAATCATTCATGGTATAGTTTCATAGTTACCTTCTTGGTCACTATATCCTTTTGTTAGAAAAAGAAAGTTGAAGTGCTGATTCAGTTAAAATAACAGGGGGTAAAAATGAGGGAAAACCTAATATGAGAAAATGAACTAGTTTGCACAAGAGAAGCAGTTAAGATATAGTGACAACACTATTATACTGTGCCAATTCCAACTGTTATAGATTTATGTGGATGGTACCTAAAACAAAGTGTGTATCAGACTATCAGTGTACCACATTGAACGAATGATCTTGAAAATTTCCGGTTGCCATAATTGTTTGGCATTATTTAACATACTGAATAAGCACAAGCTATAACTAAAAAAGAATGCTGCAAGCGCCAGATGTGCAACTACAGGAAAAATATGAACACTAGTGCTGAAGCAGAACTGAAATGGTATGATACTTGTTTCAGGACCCACTCAAGTGCAAGAGAGAAATTATAATAAATGTGCTGAAGAGTGGCAGATATGTCTGAGAATGTCAATGCACTTCTTGGATATGGTATTAAATCTTTTTTCACCTATCCTAAATCCAAGTTCACAATTTGGCCGAGCTAATTGCATCAGAGATCTTTAAACTGTCTACAATGGGATATGCAGTGTAAACCTTCCAGATGATATGTTACCATGTGACATGGCACTTGACTTTTTTGGTGACATGGTATGTCGAGTGAGTTTATTTACATAACATGGCATACTGTGTTTGTATTGTGGATCTAAGCCTGATCGGTATGGCAAAGTGAAGCACACGTTATTGATTAATAACTAAATAAACAAAGGAACCAGGTGCAATTTACTCCAGCTTAGTTTTATACACAGGAAAAGTAGAACATTAATTCGAAATCTGTGAGCTGAAAAAACACAATAAGTTGACTACTGGCATTGCTAGGTTGGATACTTGGATTCAATCAATACCACCATGCTCTTTATCTGTTGACATTTGACAAACAGACCGAGTCAAGCTTCGAGAAATATTATATTGCTTTTTAAAATAAACATTAAAATAAAATTTGAGCCCTTTAAGCCAGGAATCACACTACTCTCTACAGTCCACACACTACTGTTGTATGCCCTAGTGCTAACTTGGCTTGCCTTAACCAAAACACAAGGAGGAAGATTTCACGAGGGTTGTTTCTTTGTCATTATCGACCAAACACACATCGACTTCTATACCATTCGGTAGCCTACAAGCTCTAGAGCACATGGAATTGTGCCGCGGATACCCCAATCAACAGGAGAGGACAAGACATAAATCACCAGATGATGCGGTACCAAAGAAATTTCCAGCAAGAAGAGGGGGAGGCGAGAGAGAGAGAGAGAGGAGTACCGAAGTTGCGGCCGACGATGCAGTGCCAGGTAGGGCCGTGGTTCTTGTCGAACTCCTTCTTGATGTACTCCGCGATGTCCTTCTCCATGGTGTGCTTCTCGAACGCCTAGCGAACCAAAAAACACAAAAACCATTTCACATCGCAAACCGAGCAATCCGAATCAGGGAACAAGGGAATCGAGAGGAGGGAGGTGCGGGGGATCGAGTGGTTACGACGCGGGCGATGTCGAAGGCCTCCTGGCGCATCTCCTCCTTCATGTCGGCGCTCTTGAGCTGGATCTTGTGCCCCGCGGCGGCGGCGGCGCCAGGAGGCGGGGAGCCCGCGGCGGCCGGCTTGCGGTCGACGTCGGAGGAGGCCCTCAGCGCCGCGCCGCCCCCGCCGCCCCCGGCCAAGCGCCTGGTGGCCTCGTCGGACATTGCGGGTGAATCTCTCCTGGGGTAGCGGGGGGTGGTGGTGGTCGGGATGCTTGTTGGGGGTGAAGTGGAGAAATTCTCCTCCGATCCCCTCTCTCCTCTTTTTGAAAAGGGTAGGGATTGTGGTGGTCGGGGAGACGAGACCGTGGGCGTGGGCGTACCAGCGGAGTGCAGGCGCGGCGGGGGTGGGGGTTCAAGGGGAAGGGGGGAGGGCGAGCCAATTCCTCCACTTCCAGTTCCAGCTCGAAAATGGGCAGTCTCTAGGGCAGTGCTACCGTCGTCGAGAAAAAATTGGACATTTGGACACGCTTAAAACGTGATTTCGTTGGAATATTATTCTCAGAACACGATTCGATAAAATGTCAACATGAAGCGTGTGCCTACTGTCACTTTGTCATTTTCGCCGTTTTATTCATTCCCAAATAGATTTTCGCTCCTCCACCCGATGATGAGACGGAATTGCCCCTTCGGTCGGATGTTGAGGAGGAGAAATCCTCCCGCTAGCTACGAGAGGCCACTAGATGGACGTACAAATGGCGACCGCGGTACATCCGCTGCCGCATCAGCAATAGCAGAAGGCGGTCAACCTGGTCCGCACCTTCACCAAGCTACTCCGCCGTAGGTGGCGCCGGATGTGGCGAAGGATTCGACAAACTCCACCTCTCTGGCCTCATTCCCACCGCTTCCTCACCGTCCTCCGCCACACCATGGAGTCGATTCGGTCATTCTTGTGGTCAAGCTAACTCCAACTTGTTGCCAACGACGCCCGGCTTGCTGACGTCCTCGAACCCTATTGGACGCCCAACGGAGTTAGTCATGCACTAAAAGATCTTGCATCGTAGTCTTACTCTTACATTATGAGTTTATGACCAATGCATGCCCCATGTCTCTACACTCTATTCTAGCCTTCTAAGTCTCTAACTATTAGCCTTTGGATCATAAGATTGAAAAAAACGGAGGAATAGAAAAAATATAGGATTCTGATAGGAATACAAGTGTAAAACAGATGATTGCAAAACACAGGAAAAACATAGAAATGATCGTTTGGAAAAACAGAAGAATTGGATCGGAGAGATAGGCTCAGAAAATTTTCCAAGAGATCGGAGCTTTTGCTAAGTTTCCTCCAAAATCTACATGCAATGAGTTATTCCATAGGAATTTTATAAGATTTGTAAAGCTTGAATCCTTTAGATCATAGTGTCAAATAATATTTTTTTTTATAAAATTTGAATAATATAAAATTTTAATATAAATCCTTTTGATTCAAAGGGCCCTTACTTCGTTCCAGGTTCTCCATTCCTCTGCGATCGTAGAGTAGTTGGGTTCTTTACGTCCATTTTGTATCAATCAGGTGTTTAGGATTATCATCCATGTCAACTGTCAAGTACTTCATGCTTGACTTGTACATCTGCTTTCAAGACGATAGTCACCATTCCAAGAAGTCGTCATCCCAAGCTAGGGGAACCATGCCCCATCCACAAGAGTGTCATTATACTTCTTGTCTACGTTAAGTATTCTGTAGAAAAACTCAAGGTCGTTTTCTTAAGATAAATGTTGGGTGAATTCTCGAACCATACTGGACTAGCTTGGATTAAAACCATATTAATTTGCATAAAAAATTTCAAACAAGAGTACCCCATGATGTTTCATTTGCTATCAAATTTAGTTATGCCAAAAACGGACAAGGTTTTTTTTTATGCTACTTAATATTAGTAGGGAAAAAATTTCTTTGCATTGGCCAATAACATAATTAGCATGGAATTGGTGAGCTGTACTAGCTGAATCCCAAAAATGCAGCAGTGAACAATTAGTTATTGTCAAAACATGCCTACTTCTAGCAAACTTTGTGATACTATCTTTAGTATTTTTTAATGGACGCCGTTGTTAACTTATTCAAAACATTTACTCCCTCTGTTTCACAATATAAGTCATTCTATCATTTCCCACGATTCGTTAACATCAATATGAATGTGAGAAATGCTAGAATAATTTATTAACATCAATATGAATGTGGAAAATGCTAGAATGACTTATATTGTGAAACGGAGGAAGTACATAAGTATCATTTATGAGTTGTTTTATCACTAAAAATATTTTAAGCATGCTTTATATCTTATGCATTTGTATAAAATTTTTAAATAAGACGAATGACCAAACACATGTTAAAAATCAACGGCATCATCTATAAAAAAAACAGAGGGAGTATTTATTTTCTCCACTATTTTTTTTTCTAGGCCAGCCTGCAAAACCTGCATTGCGATGGCAACTTGCAAAACCAGGCCAGCGTCCTCTCTGTCCTTGCAATTAGCAAAATGTAACAATGCTTGAATTGAATTTTCTTCGCTTGATTTATTCGAATACCTAGCTTCCACTGAAGTACTAAACAGTCAAATTAACCACATGCCGGTCAGCATACGTATTTACAAACTTTAACAGAACAACACAAACATGCTCGTCTTACGGTCAAACTCTTCGTGGTTACGCTTGCGAAGCCGAAAGAGGGCCGCATGGTTAAATATGCGAAAGAAACTCGGTGTAGAAACCATAAACTACGCTCTACGGTAATACGGTATTCTTCACCTTTTTTTTATTTTCAAATTCTTTTAAAATGCATCTCATATATAAATGCGTACCACTCATAAGTGCTCACTGAGAGCATGTTTTTTTCTTCCACTCCAAACTATAAATTCCTCTTTTTTTTTTCTAGCATCATTTTCAAACTATTTGAAAAGAATTATATAAAAATTTCTTTAAAAAATCAAATAAATCTAATTTTCTGGTTTGTAATAGTCAATACTTAAATTAATTAATCATACGTCTCAAAATGATTTAAATTATATGTTTAAATTCAATTTTTAGAATTTGAATTTTTCAACGAATATGTGTTTGGGTGTGTTTAGTTCACGTCAAAATTGGAAGTTTGGTTGAAATTGGAACGATATGATTGAAAAGTTGAAAGTTTATGTGTGTAGAAAAGTTTTGATGTGATGGAAAAGTTAAAAGTTTTAAAAAAAAGTTTGGAACTAAACAAGCCCTTAATGAGTTATCTCGTTTGTGTGCTGCTGAGGCCCTGTTTAGATGGGACTAAAACTTTTAAGTCCCTATCACATCGGATGTTTGAAAATTAATTATAAATATTAAACGTAGACTATTAATAAAACTCATCCATAATCTTGGACTAATTTGCGAGACGAATCTAATGAGCCTAATTAATCCATGATTAGCCTATGTGATGCTACAGTAAACATTCTCTAATTATAGATTAATTAGGCTTAAAAAATTTGTCTCGTGAATTATCTTTTATTTATGTAATTAGTTTTGTAAGTAGTCTATATTTAATACTCTAAATTAATGTCTAGAGACAGGGAGTCCCTGGACGTAAACACCACCTGAGAATCTCGTCCCTCAGCAAAAACTAGGCCCTCGCGGGCGCAAGGAAGCTCGCGGACTGGCTACCTTTAGTCAAGACTCAAGACCGAGTCCACAGGTCTCCGGGTGTTTACTTATAAATTTGTTTTCTTTGTACAGTTTTCTCCTGTACCCTCGTCGATTTGTTTAGAAGAACAAAAATCTCCTCCCTCCAACCTTAACAAATCACAGCCGAGAGACGAAGTTGCAGAGGACGCACGCAGCAGCAAAGGACGCTCTGCTCGCGGCGGCGGCCAGCGACCTCGTCGGTCGGCTCATCTCCTTCCTCATCAGCAAGTGGCAGGAGCATCGCGCCGGCGACGACGACGGCGCAAGCAGGCTGCAGCGAGCGCTGCTGCGAGCACGCGTCGTCATGGAGGAGGCCGAGGGGAGGCGGGTCACCAGCCCGGCCATGCTGCGGCAGCGCAGGCAGCTGAGGTGGGAGATGTGCCGCGCCGCGTACGCGCTCGACGCGCTGAGGATACGGAACGCCGCGGCGGCGGCGGCGAGCCGCCGTCGTCGTCGCCGGTGCCAGCCGCTGCTGCTCAGCTTGGGCGGCGACGGCGACGCCACGGTCATGGAGAGCCTGGAGGCCGCGCTGGGCGGCGCCAAGGAGCTCGTCGTGCTCCTGGCCGGCTGCCCTCGCCTGAGCCGGCAGCCGTACAGCGCCTACCTGTTCATGGAGCGGTGCATGTTTGGGCGGCAGATGGAGAAGGAGCAGATCGTCGACTTCCTGCTGCGCCCGGCGTGCTCGTCGGCCGGTGACCCGAATCCCGGCGTCCTCCCCGTCGTCGGTGGTCCGGAGGTCGGGAAGCGGACGCTGGTCGAACACGTCTGCATCGACGAGCGGATTAGGCAGTACTTCGCCAAGATCCACCGTCTCAGCAGCGATGATCTGATGGCGGCCGGCGACGACGACGAGCACCGGAGATTCGGCATCGATCCTAGCGCAAGGTCCCTTGTCGTGGTCGACGTCGTCGGCGACGTGGAAGAGGAGCCATGGAGGAGGTTGTGCTCGTCCGTTCGCCGGGAGAACGGGGACGGCAAGGTGGTCATCATCTGCAGGACGGCGGAGCACGCGGCGCGCCTGGGCACGGCGCCGCGGCCGGTCACACTGGACAACCTGCGCCGGCCTGAGCTCTGGTACATGTTCCGCGTCCTCGCGTTCGGCGGCGCCGACCCGGAGGATCGGCCGGAGCTGGTCGCCATCGCCGCGGAGCTCTTCGAGGGCGTCAAGCACTTCGCGATGATCGCCGCCGTGAACGCGCACGCCGCGGCGCTGCGCGCCGACATGACCGCGCGTTCGTGGCGCCGGATCGCGCGGGCGGCCATCGACGCCCACGGCGGCCGCGGCGAGCACGGCCCGGTCAGGGACGAGGACGACTCGTACTACTTGTACAGGCCGTCCATGGACGGTCCGCACTGCCTGTTCTACGGCAGGCGCAAGCTGACGACGTGGACGCCGGCGGCGAGCACGACACCGACGGTGACGATGCAGGACCTGCTCAGCGGCCGCGTGGTGCCCGGCGTGGACACGCCGCGCTTCGACGTGCTGGTGTGGCGATCTCCCATACCACCGCACTGCAGCTACGTAGCAACGTGCGACATGGGAAGAGCGCAGCAGTTCGTCGTGGCTTCTGGCGGCAGGAGGCCATTCGAGAGGAGAAAGCCGAGCGGGAATTTGGATCATGGTGAGTGCCTTAACAAGAAGAGGCGGCCAATGTATAGTGGGGATGGCTAATTGGAGGGCGCGCGCCAGCAAGCACGCCCTCCCGCTCCATTTTTTTTTTTTTGCGATTTTCCTTTTTTTCTGCTTTTTTCTGCTTTTTTTTTAATCCTTAGCATACATGTTTTCTAATATCTGACTTGATAGTTTTCAAATCTAAAGTTGAAAATTTTTAAATCTGAGTTGAAAGTTTATAAAATTTGTCTTACAAGTTGAAAATTTTTAAAGTTTGAGTTGAAAGTATTCAAAATTTAAGTTAAAATTTTAAATTTTATTTCAAAAGTTTTCAATCTGTAAAAAAAAAATCTTTCAGAAAATATCATCATTATCTAGAACTAATCTAGGCCAAGCTGCTCCCCAGAAAACGCGCGCCGCGACACGTGCGCGAGGTAATTTTCCGAGGTACTACAATGGGTCCTAGGCCCTGTTTGGGGAGTTTCTCCCAGCTGCAGCTTTTGGAAAAAGCTGCTTCTGCTAGAAGCAGCCCCAAACAATCCACAGTTTCTAAGAATCTGTAGTTACTGATTCTGAAAAATAAACTAAGAAGCCAGAAGTTGGAGAAACTGGGTTTCAGAGCTTTTCCAGATTCTCAGAAGCTAGCTACCAAACAGCTGCTTCATAAAGCTCCCCAAACATAGCCCTCTTAGCTAGTGTGTGGGCAATTATTTAACATTTGTGTACAAATATTAGAGGAATCACAAGATGTTCCTGCTTCTTGGCACAGATTAGTTTACTAATCTACTTCCGTGTAATTATCGCTCACTAGGTATGAATATGATTGCTCCTACAAAGTAGTTCACGCGCATGAGGACATCATCAGAGAAATCGTAGCTGCTAGTGCTCCACGGTTCATAATATCCATTCTTATTGCTTCACTCGCTCTGTTAAAAAAAAAAAGACAATCTAATATTAGAATGTGATACATTTTAGTACAATGAGTCTAAACACAGAGTATGTCCCAATTTATTATACTACGATATGTCATATTTTAGTATTGGTTGTATTTTTCTTTGGACGGAGGAAGTAGCGGAGTAACGAATATTGAAAAGATATGTCATTGGAGTTGCTTTTTTCTTGGTTTATTCAGATTCTTTTAGAAAGTAGAAACACAGTGGACGTGATCTAATTACTTAAATGTTGGTGGCTTTTGTTTAATTTTGTTTTTTTAACATCGCAAACAAACTGATTCACTCATACATGCTCAAGCACACTCGCTCTTACAAATACACATTTTACTCCTACTAGTAAGGGTTAATTTGATCCATGCCATTACAAATATGGCATATTAAAAAATATCGTTACAATTCACGTTATTGGTCGGATGTTTCCGTCCTACTCCCTTACGTCATCATCCTCACGCTGGAGGAGCAGCGGCGACAGCGCTTCAAAAATATTTCAGCGGCAGCAGCAGCGGTGGCGGCGGCACGGTGCACGCGGGGAGCGGGAGGAGTAGCGGCAGCGGCAGCGTGCCCTTCTCCCATCCTAGCTCTCCGGCGAGCACGACGACTGCCCGAGCGAAGCGAGCCGCCAGCTTCCCCAAATCAGAGAGAAGTCGGGACCATCCATCCTCTGGCCCAAGGTCCTGAGTTCAAATCTCCTATGGAGCGAATTTTAGATTGGGTTATTTGCGGGGCTAAGTTCCCTATCTCAATGGCCGTATATATCCGGTTGGATATAGAGGCCGGGTAGAAAATACTCTTCTCTAAAAAAAACCATCCTCTGGCGGTGGAGCTCAGGTGCGGGGCACGGCGGTGAGTCGCACGGGCACAAGGAGGAGCACAAGGTGGTCTCCATGCTTTGCGACCCGGATGTCTCCGGTGCACGCGCAGCCCGCGCTGCTGCTGTCCAGTGAGATCGATCTAATGCTCGCTTGCTCTCTCTCCTCATCCCAACTTGATTTGATTTAGCTCAGATTGTTGGGTGTTTGCTTGGCTGCTTGTTTCAGTGATTTCAGGAGCAGCGCACCGTCAATGCGACCTTGTTTGCGGGCGTGACCACCACCACCGAGCGCGGTGCTAGAGTATACGGTAGCTAGAGTCATATTAGGATATGATTGGTTTGTTTGGATTTCTTCCATATCTGTAATCCTTCCTTATCTCTTCCCCAATGTACTCCTATATATATCGGCTCCCTGAGGCTCAATACAATGTATCCAATATTCGCATTATTCCCCTCTTCCTATACTATCCAACATAGTATCAGAGCGGACGACCTACGGCCGCCGCTCACCACTTCCGCTGCCGTCGCCCCCGGAGGTGATCTCGCTCCTGGGGGCGGCCACCGTTTTTCGTTTTTTTTTTCATCGTCTTGTTCCACCGCTGCGAGGGACTGATCTCGATCACCTCCGGTGGACGTTTTGTTCGTCGCTGTTCCATCGTGCTGGAGAGATCAATCTCTAGCGTTCTGCGTCGTCGTTCATCTTCATAAACATGCAGCAGCTACCAAACCATCGGCTACCTACATGCAGATCGAATCTGGGCCCTCCCCACCGTCTCCGACGCTGCTTGGGGGCAGGCTGCCGGTTCGTCGTCAACGCCGACTCCACGTCCAGCCGCTGCTACCTCCCCACAATGCGTCTCCCAGCACAGGCGCACAGCTCCTCTCCCTCCCTTATCTCTGTCTGTCTGCATGTGTGTGGATGGATATTCGGGAGAAGGTGAATAGGCTGTGGCCAAGTGAAGGATTTAATCTCCTCGTTGACTTGGTCATGGCTTCCTGCTGGCACGGCTGAGGCTGCAAGGCTGCTGGACTTGGTCTATGGATCGGGACCATGGAGGAACAGAGGATGTGCTACCGTACTGCGCTGCTGCTTGCTGCTGTTATTTTCCTTTTCCGATCAGAGATCGGTTTGCGTCGCCCACCGCCTCGTCGACTTCTACAACCAATCGTCATCGAGCACGCGTCTACACCATCAAGCTTTGGATTGCCGCTGCGTCGCCCCCTCGGGCCACAGTGCCGCCGCCTGTGGTCCACGCCTCCACTGGTTGTTGCAGTGCTGAGAGGTGCCCTCCTAAGCATGGCTACATCACCGGTGGACTTCTCGTCGCTGCATCGACATGGAGCTGCAGCTGTGTTGTCCTCTCGGACCGCAGCTTCGCCGCTTTCGTCGTCTTCATCGCCGTTCACGCATCGACAACCTCGTCGTCCGCACTGGTCATCGTCAGCCGCTCAGGGTCTTCTTCCTCTACTTCGAGCATCGCCGCCGCATCTCCAAGCTGCCACTGTCGCCACTCTAGGCCGGTGGTGCAGCTACCTCTACAAGGCTACCGACGTCGCCGTCCAGGCCGTTGGTCCCGCTACTTCGCCTTCTACTTCGTCCAGCATGACTCATCGCCAGCGTTGCTGTATCTTCCTCGACTACACTTCGCTCTTCTCCGGCAACTGCGTGCTGCTCCGGCAATTCTCCCTCTACGCCGTTCTCGCGCCGCGACCGTCCCGGAGGCCTTCTCTGCTGGTCTTCTCCGACATTGGTGTATGATTCATGGTGGTCCTCTATCTCGCCCGCGCGGTATTGGCAACACCGGCGCGCATGTTCGTCCCGAGTTGTCCCCGGGTCTGGCAAACCTGGTGTGACGTCTTGTCCTTCACGGTTCGACTACATCGGCTCTTCGACGTCATCTTCCTCAACGACCGTCGTGATCGCGTCCCCGTCTTCGTCTCCTGCGTGTCCTCACGCACCTTGGTCCACGACGCCCTCTAGTCCATCCACGACCACTCTACGGCGCC
Organism: Oryza sativa Japonica Group; assembly: GCF_034140825.1. Classification (NCBI taxonomy): domain Eukaryota; kingdom Viridiplantae; phylum Streptophyta; class Magnoliopsida; order Poales; family Poaceae; genus Oryza; species Oryza sativa. The sequence goes on along the minus strand of NC_089035.1, from coordinate 8,543,824 downwards.
CCATGCGCTCCCTGCGGCTCGGCTACCTCGACATCAGCTTCCCGACTTCGGCTACATCGACCACGGCTATTCTGCGCACGGCTTCATCGACCACGGCTCTCTCGGCTCCTTCGCTTTGGCTACGTCGACCATGGCACAAAGGGCTATCATCCGTGTTGAGCACTCTTGCCGGTTTATTCTCCAGTCCAAGTGTCCGCGCTGCTCACGCTTGGACTGCGGGGGATGTTAGAGTATATGGTAGTTAGAGTCATATTAGGATAGGATTGGTTTGTTTGGATTCCTTCCATATCTGTAATCCTTCCTTATCTCTTCCCCATGTACTCCTATATATATCGGCCCCCTGAGGCTCAATACAATGTATCCAATATTTGCATTATTCCCCTCTTCCTATACTATCCAACACGCTGAAGGGTTCCAGCCGGCTGCGACGGTGGCGGCTTCGGCGGCGAGGACAGTTGTGGAGAGGGCGTGGTGAGAGGGTGCGGCTGCCGCCTCGTCCTCGCCGCTCGCCGGCACCGTCTCTCCATCTCCCCGTCCTCTCACCGCTCGCCTGCGCCGCCTCGTCCTCTCGATGCTTGCCGGTGCCGGCGCTGGCGAGCGTTCTCCCCGCGCGCTCACGTGACGGACTGACGGTGAGGGTAGGGGTGGTGGATGTCGAGTTGGGCCAGCCGGCTTGGCTCGGCTCGGCTTGGCCAGACCTCTGGCTCGTTATCCTAACAAGCTAGCTCGGCTCGGCTCGTTATCCTAACGAGCAAAAAACCCAGCTCGGCTCGGCTCGTTTGAAAGCTCGAGCCAGCTCGTTAGGCTCGTGAGCTTTGGGGGCAGCCGGTGACCACGGAGGCACGGAAGCAGCTCAACCTCGCCGGCACCTTGACAGCTCGCCGGCGACCACGGGGAGGAGCTTGGCGGTGGAGGGGACGAGCTCGAGCTCGCCGGCGAGGCGGCGACCACGGGGAGGAACTTGGCGGCGGAGGGGACGAGCTCGAGCTTGCCGGCGGCGTCAGGCACAAGGGGAGGGGCGGAGAGTGGCGGCGGCGCGTGGGACGAGCTTGAGCTCGCCGACGGCGTCGGGCGTGGGGGTAGGGAGAGGCGGAGAGCGACGGATCGGCGGCGTCGGGCGCTGGGGTTAGGTGGCGGCGTCGGTTGCTAGGGTGGAGGCGCAGAGCGGCGGCGTTGGGCGTGGCCGCGTGGGCCGCGTCGCGTGGCGCCGGCGTGTGGGGGAGACGGGGAGCTCAGCCGCCACCACCAGGGAAAGGGGAAGGGAAGCTAGGGTTTTGGTTTTTGGTCTATTGGGCCTTCTAAATAAATGGGCCTAAGGGGTTTGTGGTCTGGCAGCCTATCTCGTTAAGGCTCGCGAGCTAGCTCGAGCTGGCTCGTTATCTCTAACGAGCTAAACTTCCAGCTCGGTTCGTTAGGAAAATCAAACGAGCCGAGCCGATCCGAGCTTGTCACGAGCCGAGCGAGCATACGAGCCACGAGCTTTCTGTCCACCCCTAGGTGAGGGTGAGGACGTGAGGGATTAGTACGGAAACAATGAAGGAAGTGGCATGGTTCCAAATTTAAAATTTTTCAGTGGAATCTAATCAATAACGTGAATTGTAATGATATTTTTCTAATATGCCATATTTGTAATGACATGAATCAAATTAACCCTACTAGTAACCATACGCGTGTAACACATGTTGTGATCTATGAATCAAAAGGAATATATTGCACGATGAACGCCATATGTATCCGTAGTATGCTCTTTCATATTATCTAGGAAAAAGTACAAATTACCCCCCGAACTATCGCGGTCATCCGAATTACCCCCCACCCCCGAACCACAAAACCAGACATTTTTCACCCCCAACTATGAATACCGGACGAATTACCCCCTCGACCCAATCCGCGGTGGTTTTGGTCTACGTGGCGTACACGTGGTAGTCCAATCAGCATTCTATTTATAAAAAAATTGTGGTACCCACCTGTCACTACTCTCTCCTCTCTTTCTCTCACTCACTCTCTCTCACTCTTCCTCTCTCTCGCGGCACAGTCTCACGGGTCGGCGGCGGCAGCGCGTGACGCGGCGGCGGTGACGGCGGGGGATGAGGAGCTCGGCGCGGCTTCTCCCCTCCATCTCGGTGGCATGCGGGCGGACGGAGCTCGGCGCGGCTTCCCTCTTCCCTCTCGGACGGAGCTCGGAGCAGGATGCGATCCGACTGCCTCGCCATCGTTGCCTTCTCCGGCGCGCCACGCGGAGCAGCAGCTGGCACGAGCGGTGCCGGCCCTCCACGGCGGGAGCTCGTCGCGACGGCTAGCGGAGCTGAATGACTACGCGACAGCGTGGGCGCACGGAGCTACGCGACTACCGACGATGACGCGCCCGAGCCAGTCATCCCCGCCGCCCGCAGCCTCGTCTCCTACTCGGGCCACGCCATTGCCACCTCCTCCTCGGGCCTCCCCCGCGCGGCGGATGAGGAGGATGACGGGCTCCACGCGGACCACGCGAGGAGGTCCCGCCGCATCGTCGGCTACGATGGCGAGTACCACCGCCAGCACCCGGTCCACGGCATCTCAACCCCGCCGCCCGCGCGCCGTGGCCATCTCCTCTCGAGCCCCGCCCACGCCGCGCGCCTCGTCCGTCGCCCCGGCCAACCGCCTTGCCGCCACTGCTGCCTCGCCTCCTCCGTCGCCGCGCTCGCCTCCTCTGCCGCCGCGCTCGCCTCCTCCGCCGCACCCCCGCCGGCACCACCTCACTTCGCCTTGAGCAGCGCGAGCTCCCGCCGCCGCCGCCTCGTCTCGCCTCCTCCGCCGCAGCCTCGCCTCGCCTCCACCGCCGCAGCCTCGCCTCGCCTCGCCTCCTCCGCCGCACCCCGCCGCCGCTCGCCACCTCCTTCGCCGCTGTGCGCGTGTGAGACAGAGAGTGAGAGAAGAGAGAGGAAGGGTGAGAGAGAGAAGAGAGAGAGGAATAGTGGAATAGGAGTATGATAGGTGGGCTTACATATGTAATCTTAAAAACTAAATATCTGTGTCATTACAAATTTATAGTTTTGGGAATTACATCAACTTACATACGTAATTTTGAGAATTACATATGTAATTTTAGGACTTACATATGTAATTTTGGAATTTACATTGTAAATACACTAAAATTACAAATGTAATTTAGGGACTTATAATGTAAATACATGCCGACTATTTTTTGACGAAAAATTTGGCGCCATAAATATAGCTACTCCCTTTTTTATATTAACTTTTAAATCGTTAAAGATATGCATATAAAAATTTTCCTTTTTTATCACTTAGTTTGCTCCGCTTTCTTGTTTGATAAAACTGAAACAGTTTAGTTGAGTTTTAGCTTCAAAAGAGATAAAGCTGAAACTATAGCCCTGCTAAACGTTCCTGTAGATGAATAGCTTTAGCTTTGTGAAATGAAAATTGCATCATTAGGCGGTTAATCAACCCCAATGCACAAGAGAAGAATTAAAAGATATTGCCGGCACGAAAGTAATTTACTAATAATAGTTTATAGACACGGGGAGTCGAAAAAAAAAAGACACGGGTCAACATACAGATATGAGAATTACGAGATCAAATCAATGAGCGCTAATACAGTACAAGAATTGATCAAACGGCATGGATGTTCAGCTTGGCGAGGCGGCGCGCGGCGAGCACGGCGTCCCTGCGCTCCCTGCGCTGGGCGACCTCCAGTTGGTGGGCCGCGTCGCAGGCCGGCGAGCAGAGCACCGAGCGGCGCATGTGTTTGGGCACCTCGCCGCCGCAGTGTACGCACGCGGTCGGTGAGCTCCTCCTCAGCACGGGCAGCAGCAGCAGCACAGCCACCACCTCGCCGTCGTCGCCCTCCTCCTCCTCGACAGCCACGGGGTCGCCCAGGACGCTCTCCATGTAAGGGAACCACGGCTCGTCGCCGGTGCAGCGGACGCAGTGGCGGCCGTCGTGGCTTCGGACGATGCGGAGGACGCAGTCGGCGGCGCAGGTGTGGTGGTGGTGGCAGAGCGCGGTGGAGAAGGCCATGAAGCAGTACATGCAGTAGGCGTCCCTGGGGTGCTCCTCGGCGAAGTCGTTGGCGTTGATGAGACCGATGACGAAGTCGGTGATGGGCAGGTCGGGGCGGCGAGGGTAGTGCGCGGGGATGACGGGCTTGCCGGTGGCGGCGTCGACACCGGCGATGGGGATGACGATGTGGGAGCCGAGCGGGACGAAGTGGTGGTCATCGCAGCAGTGGGAGCAGAAGGCGTGGACGCACCTGACGCAGTAGTGGTCTCGCCGGCACGTCTGCGACAGGTCCTCCAACTGTAGCTTGTGCTTCGCCATGGTGACGACCCCTGGATGGAGAGGCGGAGGCTGCCACTGCCACATCTCGATCTTTTTCGGTTGCACTTGCACTAATTGCTTGCGGATTGCCATAGTTCGACGCACGTACGCTTGTCTTCTGGTGACGGGTGGACAGGTGGTATATATATATGTCCACACGAGACGTACAACCGCGCCGATTCAGATTCCGATTCCGAACTCGATCAGGCCGGCCGGTCGCCTACTCGCCTCCCAATCGGATTCCGATTTCCTTTTCATTTTTTACGTGTCCCCTGCCAGGACGCTTTAGTTGGCCTGCGTTCGTTGTCTGTGTAACGCTCCCGCCGATGCTCACAAAGTCATGTCCCGCGCTCATTAGCGTTGATGTTAATAATAGTGCATATCATTATTTTGTTTATAATATAATAAATAAACTAGCTAGGTAGCCCGTGCAATTGCACGGCTAGCACCCATACAAAATTATCTATTTTTAATATGATTTTACTTAAAATTTGTTAAATAGCTATCTCGTTGTTTTAACACTATGAAAGACCAAACTTTATTATCCTTGTATTTTTAATTTTATAGTTTTTAAAATTTATACCCCTTACATGTTTGTCACGTCTCCTTTATTTGCTTGCGCGATCTACCACTCTTTCTATTCATTCTCCTTGGAACTTTTAAAAAGTAGACCCTGTCGTTTTTAGATTTATTGTCTCGTTGGATTTCATTTTTATGATTTTTAGAAGTTCCGTCAAACGCTGACATGTCCCTGTTCATTAGCGTGAATGTTAAATATAGTGCATATCATTATTTTTTGTAATATAATAAATAAATGATTCGGTTAAAAAGTTTTTGAAAATGAGTTGATAATTTTCCTGTCTCTCTCTATAGCTTGCCCTCCCTCCCCATGCTGTCGGCCGATTAATCCCTCACCACACCGTTGGTTAGGCTTCACCGCCCCGGCCAGTGAAAGAGCAAGTCCTATAACCGTGTGTTAGAAGAAGTTTTGGTAATTAATGACTACCGGTTGTTGGAACTAATCTTTGCTACTCCCTCCATCCAATATAAGAGATTTCTAGTTTTTCTTGCAACGTTTGACTACTCGTCTTATTCATTTTTTTTTGCAAATATAAAAAACGAAAAGGTGTGCTTAAAGTATTGAAATAATAAAGTAAGTCACAAATAAAATAAATAATAATTTTAAAAAATTTTAAATAAGAGGAGTGGTCAAATGCGTGAGCCCCACATATCAGACAATCCACGTCAGCTTTCTCTATTCCCTCTCCTCTCCCTTCCTCGTCTCTCTCTTCTCTCATGGCATGGCGTGCGACGGGCGGGGAGGAGACCGCACCGCTCGCCCACGCTGGCCGAGTCCCGGTAGCGCCGCTCGCCCTTGCCGGCTGAGTCCCAGCGACGCCGCTCGCCCTCGCCGGCTGAGTCCCGGCGGCGCCGCTCGCCCTCGCCGGCCGCGTCCCGGCCGTGCCGCTCGCCCTCGCCGGCGAGCTCAACGATGGCGCTGCCGAGCCACCACCACGGCGACCTGCGGCAGCGAGGGGCAGGCGCAGCTGAGCGGGACGGTGAGGTTGTCGCCGGCAACGAGGCCGATGGCTGGTGCTGCTGATCGACGGGGTGCCGGCGAGCCTCATGCTGGGCCTCGTCAAGAACGACGGCGCCATCAGGCTGAGCGTCATCCGCCTCGTGCTATAGGCGTTGCCACGCACGACGGCATCGCCAACGATGAGCACCAAAATAACAAAAGCACAATGGAATGGAGATAATCGGCACGGCAAAGAAGAGGACATCAATGAGCACGAGCAGGTATCTTTCCTCCCAATCGACAAATTTTTTGGAAGGAGAGAAGAACACAGCCAGTTGCAAAAAAAAAAAAAAATTGTCAATTGCGGTTAAATTAATCACAAGATCGAGTTATTTGTCTTCTCTTTTCTGAAGAAAAGGGAGGAGAAAGCCAAGAAACCAACAACCGTGGGGAAGGAGGAGAAGAAGAAGAGAGCGGCGGCGGCGATCACCTCCTGTCCTCTCGTTGCGAGGGGCTCCTCCAGAAGCCGGCGCTGTAGAAGCTCGCCCACACCTGCTTCTCCATGTCGACGAGGTGTTCGGTCATGGGCGTGGCTGGGAACTCGGCCTCTACCTTCCTAGCCTTGGTGGCCGCGACGGCCAGCGACCTTGGGGAGGCGACGTCCAGGGCGAGGAGCTCGCCCATCTCCTTCCGCTTCGTGGAGCGGACACCGCGGCGGCGCCCACCACAGACGGCGTGGCGGGGACGTGGACGGCCGCGAGGACGACAAGCTCAACGACGGCGAAGGGGAAGCAGCAGCAAACCGCGGCGCACTCCGCCGCCGTCCCGCCCGCCACCTCCCCGCACCGCGACTGCTGCTCCCGCACCCGCCGCCACTCCCGCTCCCTCCTCATCTCCACCGACGAGCTGGACCGCGAGGCGGTCGGAGACCCACGTCTTGAGCTCGCGCTGCCCTGAGCCCGCGCGCCGCCTGGGGGAAGCTCGCGTCGCCTCGGGAGCCACCGTCGCCGGCCGCGCGCGCCGCCGTGGGTGCCCTAGCACCGGCATCCCCATGCCCTGCGAGAGTAGAGAGCAGAGAGGGACGGCGAGGGCGAGCGGCGCGGCCGGGACTCAGCCGACGCGGGCGAGCGGCCTCAGCTTCTTCCCGCCGGCCATCCCCGCCGCCACTGCGGAGACCCCGCACCACCGCTGCAGGCGATGGTGCGCTTCCGCGACGCTGGGTGCACCCTCAGCCTCATGGACCGGCGCCGGTGAGGGCGAGCGGCGCGGCCGGGACTTGGCCGGCGTGGTCTGTCTGACATGTGGGGCCCATGTGGGTCCCGCTGACTCAGCGTCCACGTCGGACAAAACCGGGGTTAAAACCACTGAGTGAATGGTTTGTAAGTTGAGGATGCCACGTATCTGGTTTTGTAATTAGGGGACGATTTTGTATCTCGATGACAAGTTGAGGGACCTTCGGTGTACTTTTTCCTTATATATCACAGCCCAAAGAAGAGGGAGGTAAAATAGACTTTTTTTAGCTATATATGTCACAGCCCAATAGGAGGGAGAAAAATTAGACTTATGCTGAGGTAAAGCGCGATGGGCCGTAGTGCCTTGGGGCCGGCCCAGCACGGCCCGAGGCGTGTTGGGCCGTGCCTGGGCCGTGAGTGCGGCACGTGGGCTGGCACGGCACGGCCCGGTGCGTCCGTCGGGCCGTGCCGACCCGACAAGCCTCGGCCCAGGCACGGCCGGGCGGCCCATATGGCCATGTATACTGACTGACAAGCGCCCATCTTCCTTGTCTCCGCTTCGTCTTCGTCTCAGACGAACTCGCCTCCCGACGCGCGCCCTTCGTCTCCCCTTTCTTGGCTCTCCTCTTCTTCCTCCTCCGCACCGGCGCCTCGAGTTCGCCTCCCGACGCGCGCCTGTTTCGATCTCTCCTGCGTTCTTTCAGGATGGGGGTACCCGTGGCCCAGCTCGGCAAGAGCAGCGGCGCCGGCGACGCGGCGACCGGTGGCGGTGGCGAGGTGGCGGATTTCTTGTTGGCCGACAGCTCCCCGAGGTAAGAAGAGAACTGAATTCCATGGTTTCATTAAGAAATCGATTCTTGCCAGATTTCTTGACCAAAAGAATGGTTCTTGATTGGAAATGGTTTTTTGCAGACGTTCCTCATCCGCGGCCAAGGAGACCGGATTGGATGGCACGGAGGGCACGCATGACGGCGGCGCTGCAGGCGACCACGGCGAGGCGGGCGAGGCCGGCGCGGCGGCGGCGCGCGGTCATGGCGGCGGTGGCGAGGTGGGCCCGGATGGTGATGGCGCGGATGGCGTTCAGGAGGAGGCGCTCGTGGCGAGGTGCGTCGTCTGTCGTCGGCGGCAGGTGGCCGATGAGGGTGAGGGAGGCGTCTGCTCAGTATGCCTGAGGAGGAGGATGCTATCATCGGTGGTCTGCGTCGACGACATGAGCGCCGTCGCCGACGCGACCGCAGGAGTGGGCATGCTCTACTACTGCCCGTCCTGCGACGCGTTCGGCCGTGGCGGCGTCCACGATCACGAGGTGCTCGTCCTCGGCATGTTCCGAGGTGACTGGTGCGCATGGTTGACAGGGGCCGAGAGGATGGCGCCCATCTTCCTAGGAATCGAGGTAATTGAAATGCTTGACTTGTTGCTTCTTCTTGTGCAGTTGTGCTTGTGCTTGTGGAGGAATTGAAAATTTTGCTCATGTGTTGTTTGCAATGCCAATGGTGATGGGTGCAGAGTGACCGGCTCCCGTCTCCGTTTCTTGGCCGGCCGTACTTGCTTCAGCCATCACCGGGCACCCGCTGCAGGGTCTGCTCCGACATTGCCTCGCTCGATGGTCTCTACAGCAGGCTGGCCACGCTCTGTACGATATCTTGCTGGGCGCATGCTGACCACGCTGCTGCTGCGGCGGCGCACCCGTGGGTTCTGTCTCTCTTGGAAGTTGGCTGCTCAGCTCAGCCTGAGCAGCTGCTGGACCTATTCTGCACCACGTGTCGCGAGGCCTTTCTCTATGGGGACTGCCACTGCGACGACCACCATCACCATCTGCTCCCACTCGTGTTCCACTCAAGGATGGGTCTGTGCGTGCAGATTTCGCGTGGTCATTGGCTATGGTCCGTCTGGGAGAGCATCGCCGACGCCGAACTCGCCGCGGACATTCTCCACAGCAGCGCCACCAGCACGAGATTGATCCCCATCCGTGGCAGGACGGCCCAGCGGTGCAGATGGTGCCAGAAGCGCCTTCTCGACGGAGGCGGGACCACCTGCTCGCTCCGCTGTCGTCTTTCCCTGCCCACTTTGCTCCCCAGGGCACTCAGAGTACCTGCCTAGCCAGCTACGGTATGGCATGGCCGCTGCCCCCTCTTCCCTGCCTTTCTTTTCGCAAACTGATTGATGCATCAGAGATTCAGAGGAGTGTGTATTTTGGCCTTGCAATGTGTGCATCAACATTTGACAGTGAACAAAGCCCACTGATTCTGCCTCGTATGAATTCCTTTTGCTGTGTATATTTTGTAATGTTTTTTTGCCCATAGGCACAGCTCTGCATGCTTAAGCATGATTTTTTCGGTCTGTTTCACCTTGCAGCTCACTTTACTGTTCTCTCAGTCTGAACTTCTGCTCTAGTAGCATACTGTCGGTCTGTCACTATATGTATATACATATATATATATATATATATGTGTATATATGTATATACATATATATATATGTGTATATATGTATATACATATATATACACACATATATATATATGTATATACATATATACATATATGTGTATATACATATATATGTATATACATATATATATATATATGTATATATATATATGTATATATGTATATATAGTGTGTGTGTTTAGTTCACATCAAAATTGGAAGTTTGGTTGAAATTTAAACGATGTGACGGAAAAGTTGGAAGTTTGTGTGTAGGAAAGTTTTGATATGATGAAAAAATTGAAAAATTGAAGAAAAAATTTGGAACTAAACAAGGCCATATATATTTTCTGCTTTGATGAGTACTCTCCCACTCCCAAAATATAAATATTTTTAGACTCTGCCATGGCTTTAGAGATTCTGTTTTAACTAAAAATATCTATAAAAAGATATTTTAAATAAAAAGAGTTATATATTATGATAGTCTGTTTAATGATAAATATAGTAACATGTATGATCTTGTTTATTTTTATGTTATTAATAGTTAAAGTTAAAAATATTTGACTTGTCATTATACTAAAAATACTTAGATTTTGGAATGGAGAGAGTATTAGCCGGCAAACTATTCTGATCGGTTAAGGGGACGTTCCCCTACATGCATCACCGCCCGTTTCTCTTTGAGATTTGTGCTCCTGGTCCCACACACCAGGCGTATTCCTTCGTATATCGCTGTTTCACACATTTTCTACCCCCGTGTACCAAACATATATGTCAAGTCAACCGGGCCCATAAATGTACCGTTCTGTACTTTTGAATGAATTTCTCTCTCTCGTCTTTACTCCTCTGCACCCTAGCAGCCTGAATATCTTGACTATTCTCCACCCTAGCATCCTGCACTCTGTTGGTAGAGCAGCCATGGCGATGCACAGTGCATCTTCCTCCATCCACCCAACAATCCACCCAGTTCTATTCTACATTCTTGCAGGTCCATACATTCTTCTATGGCTTATCCCCGCCCCAGCTCAAGTGTGCGTGTGAGGACCCAATACGAACCTTCGCATCCCATACAGCTCGGAATCCCAATAGGCGTTTTCTCAAATGCGCAAAGAAGGTAAGTTCAGACATTTCGAAGTATCATTGCAAGGTTTGGATTTGGGAGGACATCCTTTTTCAGTATGTCGATGATATGGTTGCATACTGAATCAATGGCGCCAGACAATCCGGCGAAGAAATCATTAGTACTTTGAAGTATGAGTTGGAAGAGAAGAGAAACCAGGTTCATCGTCTTCAAGACGACATTGAGAAGTGCCATGTTCTGATTGAGGACAATGCTGCTAAGTTGAAGGACAACGAACAGAATCGAGTGGAGCTGCAAGAACAAACTGACAGATGCCAAAGCTCTGTTAGGTTCTGGAAATATCTGTTTTGGTTAATCCTGTTAGGATTAGTCGCCAGCAACTATATTGCCCCAAAAATGATTTGACTTTTCTATGTCATTAGCTTGTGACATCTAGTTAAGCAAGTAGGTTTCCATTACTGTATCCAGGAAGTATTTTGTAACAAATTACTTATATGTACTGTTACCTATTTCTCCACTAATCGTTGCAATTAGTTAGCATGTGTACTGTAGAATTGGAAACCTTTTCATTCAGCCATGAACATCTTGGATGCTTGATTTATGTTTAAGTTTGTTTCTTCTTGATCCAGTTGGGACACCAACTGGTTAACATCCCACTGTATCTCTGGGTTAACATTTTAGGATAAAACCAATTTCTGTGAACTCACTAATTTATGAACTTTAATATTATGGAATAAAAACTTGCACCCGCAGTACAAATTATACCTCCAAAATTCATCTAAGTTAAATCACACATAAAGCAAGCACAGACTTATAAAATACATGGAAAATTCACTTCAACTTATTTTGGGGTAAACTCAAATTCCACAGAATCATAAACTTATGCTCTCCTGTAAAATAAAATAAAAAGGTATACTTGCTTTGCATCAAATGCCTCAAACTATTATCTTTAAAATGACTAGTTTTAGATAAGCTGAACTTTAAAAGTTTATATAAAATTCATCTTAGATCCTTTTTGAGTAAACTCAAGTTCTGTAGAATCATAGAGTTGTGCACTTCAATGTTATAAAATAAAAATACATACTTACAGTATAATAAAAACCCCTAAACATTTGTGTAAGGAATAAGCAACATAGAGCATACCTTAATTTGTAAAATTTGTAGAAAATTCATCTTTAGTCCAAATGGGGTGAACTAAGTTTCTATAGAATCAGCAAATAGTGGGCTTCAACATACTAAAATAAAATATAAACATACTAAAATAAAATATAGCACCTTCTGTACAGGTTATAGCTCTAAACTTTAAATTTATATGATAGGTGCTAATCATATGGTATTGATTAAGCAATACATATACATATAAATGTATATAGAAATACACTCTAGCTATAATGAAACCCAAATAAAACTTGTTAGACCAGTGAAGGCATAGATCCATCCCCTTCCACCAAAACTTAGTACACTTTACTCATATAATAATTCCTAGGATGATATTTACAAAGTCATTCTCATAGGACACCTCTAAGTTATTGTCAAAACAAGATTTCGGCAATACAAAACGGGGTGGCTATCAAGCAAGAAAAGTGGATGGGTTTGGAGACAAGGAATTTTATACAGGTTCAGGCCCTTTCAATGAGAAGTAATACCCTACTCCTATCCGGGGATTGATCCGCCGAGTGTGTTATGCCCCAAGAGACACCCGGACGCCTCCTTATATAGTGAGAGGAGCCCGTATTACAACATACAGCCCATATTCCTAACGGAATAGGCAAGTAAAGATATAATACAATCGTAACCGACTAGGATCCCGGGTATTTCCTTAATACACAAGTTAGGAATTTAACCCGAGCCCTTTAAAGATATTCTATCTACATATGGTACCCCTATACCCAGTCGGATATACATGCCATGTGGGTATGGGGTGTCCATAATCTCCACAGTAGCCCCTGAGACCTTTACAGTCGACGAAATAATCTTCTCTTGGAATCTTCAAGATGATAATCCGAGTGCTTCAACTATTCCTGCCTTGGTCTACCTAGTACTTGAATCAAAGACTGTGAAGGGCTAAAATAAAAAAAAAAATCGGGTGCATCGATTAGATGCACCTAATTAGGTGTAGCCCCCGACTATGTGATTAGTTGTATATTAAACATCCATCCGAGTGAATTTATAACTGAATTACCAAAGCAATGATATAGCTAAGCATATGAGGCACTTGATAAACATTCAGCCGACTGCTTTAGCTTGAGTATGCTCAAAAGGCATAGGTAGATCCGAGTGAAAACACTCTAAAGATCTGTTAATCAACATATATGATTAAAAATCCGAGTAAAACTCTTAAAGGATTTATCAAATGTTGTATAAAAAATGATAAATGGCAAGTATAAATAGCCTAAGCTACGACCCACGCCATTATCAAATGAAGCATATAACATGCCGAGAGAATGACCATTAGTCACCTTAATAAAACCCAAACAACTTTGTAGCCTAAAAAGGCCAACAAAATTAGTATAACACTTTTCTGTTGGGCACCTTTTTATTTGCATCGTAGTAATTCCCAAGAATTATCTAACTGCGTCAAAAAGGATTTTAACGGCACTAGGCTATTCTGTCGTGAGCAATTTTTACCAAAGAAAAAATATACGCCAAAATCCCTAAGGATCACAACTAGCCACGCCGATAATAAAAATGGGCTGAAAATACTAAGAAGGCCCAGGCCCATTAGCATCTTCCGATACCCCAGCGAAAAAACCGCTGAACAAAACGCCGCTTCGTCTTCCCCGCCGAGATCTCCTCCACTCTCCCTATCCTTCGCTATAGTGTAGCAACCACGCCGGCGAAAATTAGGGCTAGCAAATCCACATCAATCCACCTCTCCCGAAGCTTCGTGGGCTTGCGAAAATCATCTGCGCAATTGCCGCTTCAATTTTCCTTTCATTCGCTGCCGCCCTTGCTCCATATCCCATCACCCATCTCGCATCCATGGCGGAGGAGAGAGAAAGCTTTGAGAGTCAATGGGCACCCACCGATGTAACAGAGAACTTGAAGGAAATGGTGGAGCACGGTGTTCTTCCGGCGAAGGAAATCATCGGCTGGCGTCCGGCGTGTGGCGAAGCATTCCCGACCTCGGACATGCATGAGGTCGTGGTATTCTCCCATTTCTTCTATGGTGGTTTTTCTCTCCCAACTTCGAAATTATTCAGGGGGATTCTTGAATTCTACGGGATTAGTTTGCACCATCTCAACCCCAACTCCATTGTTCATATTGCAAACTTCATTCATGCTTGTGAAGCCTTTCTAGGGATTAGGCCGCACTTTGCCCTATTCCGTTGCATCTTCTTCCTGAAGCCCCAACCAAACAAGAGCAAGCAGTGTGTTGTTGGGGGAGCCGGTTTTCAACTGAGGGGCACTTTGAGCCAGAAATATTTTTCCATGCCTTTCAAAACATCCAATAAGGGTTGGCATGCAAATTGGTTTTATATGCAAAATCCTAAGCCAGCGCTTCCCGAGTACTCTTGTCTTCCTCCAACATATCAAGATACATGGAACTCGCTTCCAATAGAAGATGAAGCTGCTCAAGCCCTCACTCTGCTAAATCGCATGCTGAAGCTCAAGGAACAAGGTCTGCATGGGGAGCAAATCACTCGGCACTTTATCAAGAGCTGGCTGGCGCCTATTAAGGAAAGATCCCGTACTGCCTTTGAGTTTGATGGCAAGAGTGATCCCAAACGCGAAGATCCAGAGTCTCTTGAATTTAAGATTATGAAAGACAGGATGTATAAGATTTTCTCATCCGGCATTGTAGTCGATTACTCGCACATACTGCCAATGGTGCCTTATCATGCCTTCAACCCCCTCCTCTGGTAAGTATTGAATCATCTGATCTTTCGCATCTTTTGCAATGCTGGCTGAAAATTTGAAATGTCATCTGTAGGAATTTTCTCTGATGAAGTCTGACCCTCCAACCGCTCAACGCCGCTCTCCTCGCCGACAACCTGGTCAGACTAGTGGGGGTCCAAAAATTCAACCATCTGCTCAATCAAGCAACCCAAAGCCAACGAATCAAACAGGCTCCAGGAAGAGGAAACTGGTCCTAAGCAACGATGAGGGCGATGACGCCGAAAAAGCCGGCAGCAAAGAGGCGGCTGGAAAACAGCCTAAACCAGCTAACCCACCAAAGAAGAAGACATCCAGTCGTCCGATACCCAAAATCAGAAAGTCGTCCAGGTATGAGTCAGCTTATAATCTCTTCTTTATTTTCAAACATGCATCATTCACTATAATGTTGATAGCACATCTTCAATCTTCAGGAAGCCATCGGACATTGATCCATCTGGGAAAGACCCCAATCCAACTAATAAGGAGACTGGTTCTGCTATTGCTGATGAAGCCGGGCCAACTGAAGAAAACCGCCCGACTGGCAGTCAGTCGGCAACCGACAATGTAGAGACCAGAAACGAGCCCCCGACTGGAAACTAGTCGGCTGACATCGAAACCAGTGCTAATCAAGACCCCCCGACTGGGGATCGGCCGGGGAACGATCAAAAGTAAGGATATCCCTAAGACAGAGGAGCAAGCTAGTAGCCCTCCCCTGAATAATACCGATGCTGGTCCAAAAGCCAGCTCATTTGATAAGGTAGAGGGGCCTGCTCGTCCACCGCCAAAAATCATAATAGGTAACAATCCTCCAAGCATATTTGTATTTTGAAAGTGTTCTCCGATTGCTTTATCATTCTCTGTATGCATGTAAAGGCCCAATAATTGGCGACAAAGAAGAAATCCTTTGGATCCGATCGGCTGAAGACTCCCGACCACCTATCTTAGTCAAATGGTGCGATGATGAAATGCAGTCGCAAGGCATAGTTATCAACAAGCAGAAAGAAGACGAGGAAGTAGCCCTGCTAAAAAGGACACTTACTCAAGCTACCCGTCTTGTAAATGTAAGTATCCTGCATATATTTTTACTTATCCAATCGGCAAACCCACTGAAATGAGTAAACTTGTAATGCAGAGAATTCATCTTCGAAACGAAGCAAAAACCACAACCCTTGAGAAACTGGTCCCTCATCTTGGAACTCTGGAAGAAATCAGAGCTCAACTCCATGAAACTAGGTAACTAGCCAGGAAAACTGAACACGATCTCAGGGATCGGATTGTTGAGCTTCAAGATAGCAACTTCGAGTTGACTGGTTCGTCAAAAGGTAACATCTGTCCTTGCTCAATTCATTCTGAGTTGGTGTTTGTACTCAGCTAACCGCCAAGATGTACAATAGTCCAAGCTGCCAAGATCACCGAGCTGGAGAAACGAATCAAAGCTCTCGAAAAGGACAAGGGTGATCTCGCAAAGGAAAGAGACTTGGCCATCAAAGATGTCGAAGGTAATTGCAATCGGAAGTCCAGAAATAGACTTGTCTCCGCATCCTCAATGCTAACACAATTGCTTCATGCAGATCGCAAAATTAAATCACAGGCTCAGTTTGATGTCTTGATTACCAAGATTAAAAAACTTGAAGAGGCTAGAGATGAAGTCGCCAATGCTGCTACACCGCTGATCCAAGCCATGTTCTACAATAACAATGGCCCGAGTACAATCGATGCTGTTGAAGTCTTCGACAAATTGAGAGCTGCTCCGGACACATGTTTCAAGAATATCATGGAGGCTGGAAGCATGGGAGCAACCATGGCTCTAGCGATGACTAAGTCCTTGTATCCGAAGATCGATATTGATGCCATTGATGGCTTTGCAGATGGAACAAGCGAAGAAGATGCCGTTGACATCATTAATGATGCCCAAAAGGCTGCTGACAAAATTGCTGCAGACATTGTAGAGAGATTTCAAGATACCAATCTTGGTCAGACTGGGTCTGATGATGAGAAAACTGAGTCTGGTTGATTCCATATGATGTAATCTTTGATGATGGAGGCTCAATCTGTACAATACTGATAAATTTATGCTGTGCTTGATAATTTAAATTTAGTCGCTGATTTCTTAAACGTTTTTGTCAAACCTTATTGAGCTTAGAACCTGCAAAAGTTGTCAAAAAAATCTAAGTCCTCATTAACTAAGCCAAAAAATCAAACAAGACAATGATAAATCAAGTAAACAAATTGAATTGATAAAAATCATACTCCAGTATTATTATGATAGCCCCCGACTGGTAACTTCAAGAAACAACTTGATGTTGGCAGTCAAAGAGGAAAAAGTATACACAAATAATGTCTAAGCATAAAAACGACGAAGATGCTCGATGTTCTAAGAATTGTCGACATCTGAACCATCTTCACGCTTGAGTCGATAAGAACCTGGCCGAGTAACTTCAGAGATTTTGAACAGTCCTTCCCATAAAGGGGATAACTTATGCCGATCTCGTGTAGATTGAATTTTCCTCAAGACCATGTCTCCGACTAAAAATGCGCGTGATTGAACATTGCGATTGTGGTAGCGTCGTAACCCTTGTAAATACCAAGCCGACTGGATCAAGGCTGCCTCGCGAGCTTCCTCCAGTCGGTTGAGATCATCCACTCGGTCTTCTCCGTAGCGCTCCTCTTTGAAATTGCGAAAGCGCAGGGACTCAAATTCTAGCTCACTTGGCAACATTGCTTCCGCACCATAGACTAAAAAGAACGGCGATTGCCCCGTAGCCCGACTGGGTGTAGTGCGCAGAGACCAAAGTACTGACGGCAACTGATCAACCCACTTGCCGTCGTAGGGACACAGTCGGTCAAAAACTCGTGCTTTGATGCCTTGAAGTACCATACCATTGGCGCGTTCAACTTGCCCATTGCTCATAGGATGTGCTACGGATGCATAACAAATCTTGATACCAAAGTCTTCACAAAAATCCTTAAACACATCGCCAGTAAATTGGGTTCCATTATCCGTAATGATACGATTAGGTACTCCAAATCGGTGAACGATGCTGATGAAGAAATCTCGAGCTTTGTCAGCTGTAATTGTGACGACTGGTTTAGCTTCAATCCACTTGGAGAACTTATCCACAGCTACAAAAAGATGAGTGAAACCACCGGTGACCTTTTTGAAAGGACCAACCATATCAAGCCCCAAAACCGCAAAAGGCCAGGAGGGAGGGATAGTTTGCAACTCCTGAGCTGGTAGATGAATCTGTCTGGCAAAGAACTGACAACCTTCACATGTTCGCACAACTTTCTCAGCATCAGATACCACAGTAGGCCAGAAAAACCCTTGTCGATAAGCTTTGCCAACAATCGTTCGTGCTGCAGCGTGGTTCCCGCAAATGCCAGAATGTATGTCTTGTAACAATTGCCTTCCTTCTTCCAAAGAAACACAACATTGCAAAATTCCTGACGGACTTCTCTTGTACAAATCATCCTCAATCATGAAATAAAGCCTATTGTGTCGAGAGATCCGCTCGGCTTCATATTTGTCTTGAGGTAACTTTTGTTTAGTCAAAAATTTGATGAAGGGCTCTCTCCAGTCGGCGTCAATCATGCTTACTTCTTGGGTACTTGTCATCTCGATTACATCTTTCCTTGGTACTGTCGGCTCATAAAGGTGCTCAACAAAAACATCTGAAGGAGCTGCTTCTCGCTTAGAACCAAAGTTGGCCAGTCTGTCGGCCGCTTCGTTGTCGTGCCGAAGCACATGAGTTAACTCTAGGCCGTCGAACTTGTCTTCCAGCTTACGTACTTCTTGTCGGTATGCAGCCATATTATCATCAAGACATGACCATTCTTTCATAACTTGATTGACAACAAACTGGGAATCACCGCGAACTATCAGACGCCAAATCCCTAGAGATAATGCAATCCTTAGTCCATGAAGAAGCGCTTCATACTTCGCCACATTGTGTGATGCAGAGAAGTGTATCCACAGTACATAACTTAATCTTTCTCCAGTCGGGGAAATCAGAACGACCCCTACTCCAGTGCCTAAAGGCCTCTTCGACCTGTCAAAGTGCATAGTCCAATACTCGAGCTTCTCCGCAGGCGTGTCTTCTTGACACTCCGTCCACTTGGCAACGAAATACGCTAAAGCTTGGGACTTGATGGAAGTACATGGCTTGAAGGATAGATCCAGAGACATCAACTCCAAAGCCCATTTTGCAATCCGCCCATTTGCCTCGCAATTATGAAGTATATCTCCGAGTGGAAACGATATGACCACCGTGACCGAGTGACTTTGAAAATAATGGGATAATTTCCTAACGGTAATTAAAACACCATATAACAACTTTTGTACATGAGGATATCTTGTCGTGGAGTCGGCCAAAACCTCGCTAATGAAGTAAATCGGTCGTTGAACCTTTTGGACGTGGCCATCCTCCTCTCGCTCGACGACCATGACCGTGCTCACAACTTGAGATGTCGCCGACACATATAATAACAACGTCTCTTGCGGATGTGGTGATGCTAGGACCGGCGGAGTTGTGAGAAGTTTCTTGAAATCTTCAAAGGCTTGCTGGGCCTCGGGTCCCCACTGGAAATTGTCGGTCTTCTTCAAAAGCTTGAAAAAGGGCATCCCCCGCTCGCCGAGTCGTGAGACAAACCGGCTGAGCGCCGCCATACATCCAGTCGGTTTCTGAAAATCTTTCTGAGAACTTGGCGGTTTCATGTTAAGGATGGCATTTATTTTCTCCGGGTTGGCTTGTAAACCCCTACGGGATACCATAAAGCCAAGCAGCTTCCCTGACAGTACTCCGAAGGTGCACTTTTCAAGATTCAACTTTATCCCGAAGAAACGGATGCTAGCAAAGGTCTCTTCTAGATCGGCGATCAGATCATCCTTCTGCTTGGTCTTGACAACTACATCATCAACATAAGCTTCAACATTGCGACCAATCTGAGTTGAAAAACATCTATGGATCATGCGTTGATAGGTTGCTCCCGCGTTCTTTAATCAAAAGGGCATGGTGATGTAGCAATAGGCCCCAAAAGGTGTGATAAACGAGGTCTTCAAGCAGTCGGATTCCTTTAGGTTGATCTGATGATAACCCGAGTAGCAATCCAAAAAGCTGAGTAACTCGCAGCCAACCGTTGAGTCAACTACCTGGTCAATGCGAGGCAACCCAAAGGGATCTTTAGGACAATATTTGTTGAGGTCGGTGTAATCAACACATATATGCCATTGTCATGTCTTCTTCCAAACCAAAATTGGGTTTGCCAGCCAGTCACGGTGTAAATCTTCCTTGATGAAGCCTTCCTGTCTTGTGTGAAACGACGGAGTCGTTGCTTGATGGGTTTAGCATCTTCTTTAACATTTAAGAAGTGCTCAATCACCTATCTAGGAATACCAGGCATATCAGATGGTTTCCACGCAAAAGTATCTTTATTAGCTTGAAGAAAGGTGATGAGCGCGCTTTCCTATTTACAATCTAACTCAGCGCCTATTACAGCAGTTTTGGAAGGATCAGAGGGATCAAGGGGAAATTTCTTGGTCTTGGCGTCGCTTTCTCCGGTCTTTGATATCTTGGGTGCAGGCACTTCTCCTTCGGTTGCAGTTGATGCAGTCAGTTGGATCTCATCCCGAACAAGTGTAATCTCATGCGTCTGGGCCATCTCACAGCTTTCCTTGTCGCAGGTGACGGCTTGCTTGATGTTGCTCCGCAAAGATATGACTCCTCGGGGTCTTGGCATCTTCATCATCATGTAGGTATAGTGTGGGACTGCTATGAATTTGGCTAACGCCGGGCGTCCAAGTATAGCGTGATAAGTCGTCTTGAAATCAGCAACTTCGAAGCATATATTCTCTGTACGAAAGTTCTCCCGAGTGCCGAAGGTGACCAGCAGAGTGATCTGGCCGAGTGGAGTAGAAGACAGCCCGGGGATGACTCCGTGAAAGGGCGCACTACTCGGCTTCAGCTCAGTACGAGGGATTTGTATATCGTCCAGAGTCTTGGCGAAAAGAATATTGAGTGCACTGCCACCATCAATGAGGGATCGTCGGAGCTTGACGTTGCGAACCACTGGGTCTAGTACCAGGGGGTACCGCCCCGGGTGGACCACTCGGTCAGGATGATCCGAGCGGTCAAACTTGATTGCTGTCTCTGACCACCGAAGATATTGGGGCGTATCGGGCTGGACGGCATTGATCTCCCTTTCAATTAGCTTTTGCTTCCGCTTGGACTCGTAAGCTTGGGGTCCACCGAAAGTATGGTTGAATTCCTTGCGAGAGTCTTGGAAACCAGTCGGTCCGTCATCTTCGTCATCCTTCTTTTTTGAAGTGCTTTGTTCTCCATCAGTCGGCTTCCGTGCTTTCTTGGCGTATTGCTCTGCGAACTGCTGATAGATGAAGCAATCTTTGGCCGCATGATTTGAATTCGGGTGATGTGAGCACTGAGCATTCATGATCTTGTCGAAAGTATTGATGCGCGATCTCTATCGAGAAAAAGGTGCTGTAGTTGCCACAAGGTCCTCGGGCTTACGCTTGCGATCCTTATGGTTGGTACTTCCGCTCCCCCCTATTGCTGGCGCATCTTTCTTGGGCTTCCAATCGCTTCCCGACTGCTTGGACGCGGTGACGGCATCATCGGCTTTGGCGTACTCATTGGCTTTTTCAAACATCTGCTTGAATGTCCTGGAGGCTTGCGTCCGAATTTGCCGACTAAGAGTTCATGACGAACACCCTTAGTGAAATCGGCTATGATGACGTCGTCGGTAATGTCAGAGATCTTATTGCGTTGCTCAGAAAAGCGTTGGATATAATCTCGAAGGGATTCACCGGGCATCTGGATCACGTTGTAGATGTCGCACTGGGTGCCAGGACTTTCGAAGGTGCCTTGAAAGTTGGCGATGAAGTGTTCGCGAAGCTCTGCCCAAGATCCAATCGTACCACAGGGTAACCTGAGAAGCCAGGATCGAGCAGAATCCGCTAAAGCCACTGACAGGTAATTTGCCATGGCCTTGCTATCTCCTCCTGCTGCACGAATTGCGAGACCGTAGACGGTGAGCCAAGACTCAGGATTTGTTTTGCCGTCATACTTCACGATCCCAGTCGGCTTGAAGCCGGCCGGCCAGTCCACTCGACGCAGGTCACTTGTGAAAGCTGCAACTCCATCTTCATCGTCGTCGTAGCAATCTGGTGAACAGTGTGGAATATAGCCTCTTTCTGTGCGACGCCGGTTGAGTGTCTCGCGAAGATCGACGGGCTGCCTGCGACGTGGAGAGCGAGGCTGTTCAGCTCGGCGCTCCCTATGTCTGTCGGCAGGCGAGTGAACAGATCGTTCAACATGATCCATTCACCTACGATTGGACCCTGAGAAGGCAACGCTGAAGCTTGGTTGATGATAATCTTGAGATCGAAGAGGTGGAACTCGGCTGCCAGTCGGCGTGTGGATGCTTGCGGAGTTAACTGGGACCGAGGCGGCGATCATGGTCTTTGTCTGGTTTAAGATGTTGACGACGTGGTTGGGCGTGTCTTCCTGAAGTAGAGTATCTAGAAGGGTGATCGCTGCTACCGCGTTCTGCTGTGGGGTGCGAAAAACCGCTGTCCCCTCAACGTCTTGTTGTCCGATGAGTTCGCGTGCTCGCCGTCCAGCCTCCAAGGCGCGTTGTCGCCAGTCCTCAGCCTCCTTCGCAGCCCGCTCGCGTTCCTGCTGCTCACGCTGCAGCCGGTCTCGCTCTTGTGCTTATCACTCCTCTTCTAGTCGGCGACGCTCGGCTTCCTGTCATGTGCGTTGTTCTTCTGCTTCACGGGCTTGACGCTGCTCCACTGTCTCGTTATCAGCCATGAAAACACCGAAAAAGAGAGGCGTATAATTGTCTTCATAGGCTTCGTCAAAGTCGTCGAGGTTGCTGAAGTCGTAGTTGTAGCCGAAGTCGTCGTAGTCGAGGATCTCCGTTGGCCGTGAGTCGACACCAGGAGAGCTGAGGTAGCCATCCAATTCTTCCGTTGAAACCGTCCCGAGAGGCTGAAGTATGACACCGACTTCCCTGAAGCTAGATTGGATCGGAGCCGAGGCCGGATCCCATCTAGACCTACGGGGAGAGGACATCCTTGTGGTGAAGACCGCAGCCAAATCATCGGGGAGCTTCATCAGGATCGATCGATTGGCCCCATCATCTTGATTAGGTCATGTTGGAGTAGATGAGATCACGTTTGAGTGGTTTGAAGCCAACTCGGATCAGATGATCTTGGAGTAGATCTCGGCCGAGTTCGGGAGACCGAACGGGGCGGAGACCTCGTCTCTTCCTGACTAGTTTGAATCAGAGTCAAGGAGAGAGATCCTGCCGAAGTTGTCGGTGATGAAGTCGAGGCTGCTGAACCGGAACGCCTGCCCGAGAGGGAAGACGAAGTCATCGATGCCGGAGACGAATCCCATCGCACTAATCAGCGAGAAGCTTGACGCAACCCCTACCTGGCGCACCAACTGTCGAAACAAGATTTCGGCAATACGAAAAGGGGTGGCTATCAAGCAGGAAAAGTGGATGGGTTTGGAGACAATGAATTTTATATAGGTTTAGGCCCTCTCAATGAGAAGTAATACCCTACTCATGTCCGGGGATTGATCCGCCGAGTTTGTTATTGATCGTATGATCTGGGAGAAAAGTTATGCCCCAAGAGGCACCCGGACCCCTCCTTATATAGTGTAAGGAGTCCGTATTACAGCATACAGCCCATATTCCTAATGGAATAGGCAAGTAAAGATAGAATACAATCATAACCGACTAGGATCCCGGATATTTCCTTAATACACAAGTTAGGAATTTAACCCGAGCCCTTTAAAGATATTCTATCTACATATGGTACCTCTGTACCCAGTCGGATATACATGCCATGTGGGTATGGGGTATCCATAATCTCCACAGTTATAAAATGTGAACCAAGATAATGAAAGCCCTAAACTTGTAAAATAAAAGTGAAATATTTAACAAAATTATTCATTATACTCAACTTAATTAAGAGGTAACATGTTCTGAACATGCAACTCTAACGTCATGCACATATAGAATACTATACACCTAGAACACGTTATAACTCCAAAAATTGTGAAACCAAAAGTGTTAGTCTTAGAAAACACATCCCTACATATCTGTGGAGTCAAAGTTAGTAAGAATCACTTCATAAAAATATTTTATAACACTACCTAGGTAAATACTATCCTATACCGAGCAAACTTCTAAAATTCATAACTCACAAATAAAAAGAGATAAAATAGAAATTCTTGCACCTAAATTCATATTAGACCGGTACCTATTCACTGTGCACAAATCATGCATTTTAGAGCATTTTGAATTTTTCGCATATTTCAATGTTTAATTGCATAATGTGTACTTTATATAGATGATTGCTTAAACGATGAAGAAGTGATTTTGGTGCTGACTTTTTCTAGTTAAAAGGCAAGTCCCACCTCCCTCTCTCTTTGATCACTTTGAACCTATGTTTTGGAGGTTATTGAAAATGTTTGCAAATCTTACATGTCGATTGTACACTAATACATTAAAATTTTGTTAAACTTGTTAGACAAACTCCTATTATTTGCATTATCACCTTAATCCCGCATATATCCATATCCCTCATTCCTAACCTTAGGAATCATATCCTGTTACTACTTGGAATATGAGTTACACTAGTTTACTATATTGCTTAGCCAAGCTTAGAATGGTTTTACTTATCACTTGGGCTCATATTAACATGAAAAATGATTTTATTAAGATTCTGGACAGAGATGAATAAATCAAGTATTTGACAAATAAAATGATGGAAAACATGGATTTTAGGTTTGGGCCTCAAGTGGTGCACATGTGGTGATTAGTTATGTACCGATAGAGGGAGAGTGCGTCCAAACCGACCTAAGGACTTCACTCAATGTCAGTTCATTTCGTATACAATACAACCACATGTGCTAGTATGGGATAGCCCAAGCTTAGTAAATTATTTATGGTTTAGACTTACATTCTGGTAGGCCGGTGTCTATGAGTTCGAATAATTTAGAGGAGCTTCCTATTTACCCCGATGTGGTAGTTTTGGTGACTAAGCATGTCCAATACAATGGTATTGTGCCACGTGGTGGGTTCCCATTGTGTCTGCCACCACGACGTTAAGTTTAAGGCGTGGGCCCGTCACTTAACGGTTTTAGGTCATATTTCCAGTATGACTAGGATGGAGGAACACATATCGTGCTGGTGTAAGGTTAAATCATGAATTTTGGAAAAGCTTTGTTGTGGGTAATAAATCGGGTACTTATGTATCGCGTGCCATGCTTTTGCATGATTATTATTTCGCATCATGTGGGTAAAGTGTACAAACTCTGCAGAGTAAAAACTAATCGATTAGCCGTGCTCGCGGTCATGAGCGGCGTGTGGATATGTATTGAGTATAGACTTGTGTTTATTCTTCTAAATGCTGAAATTTACCTTCAAATTGTGATGAGATTTGATAATGATCTCCTTGCTGCCATGGATGGCAATGAGGTGCATATTTATACATAATGCCTACTTTGATGCCCGTATGCTAAGTACTAGCTTGCTGAAATTTATTTGAAAGTAAATTTGATTTGAAAGTGTTTTATGCAAGTAAAACTTGCTTTATGCTAAAAAGAACCATATTATGCCTTCCTTGATTATATGTCTTGCAAGTAGGGTGTTAGGCTTATCTTGGTGCTTGCCAGTACATTATTTAATAATGTACTGACTCTTGCTATTGGATTAACTATTTGCTTATAGGTGTTAGACTTAGTCTTTTGAGTGATGCGGGTAATCGTCTGCTTCTGCTAGGGCTTGAACTTAATGGGGTAAACCCCTAGTCGGTGTGCTTGAGGATTGGGTAGTCAAGCTTCCGCTGTTCTATATATTTATTTGGCCGGTTGGCCCATGTATCTCTAAAGTAGTTGTAAATTTTAATTGCTTTCATCTTATTGTGTTTGCTATGTATGTCCATGCTTAAGATGAAAGTGTGAATCTAGTGCATATCCTGGAACTAGATTCACATGAGTATGAGTTAAGAATATTTGAGATGTTGTAGATCTTTAGCCATTTTTGTCAAGTCTCCTGAATGTGTAACATATCTGGTCATCGCCTTCAAGTGGTTTGACGGGCACATCTCAGGCTAAAGTTGATTGGCAGGCTAAAGGCCCAGCAATGTCTCCAATATTCTCCTCTCGAGGCGTCGGATGTTTCATTATGTTTGTTTGATGACTTGAATTATTCACTTCATCCCTCAACTATAATGAAAGGTCCGGAGAGCCTGCGACACGAGGCATCGGCGTTTGGGAGTTGTGGAGATCGCTAGTGCTGATGCTGTGTCTTCGGGAGTAGGAGCTTTGCTATGCGAGAGAACATAATAGATAATATCAGGCATGCCAAGCTGTTGGGCATTATATCTGTTGGGAATCTCTCCTCTCTGAATGTTTAAGTACTAATCACTAGCACTAACATAAACACTTGTATTTACTCGGTGGACACAAACACACAAGAACTGAACAAAACACACAGGCTTTTGGTTGATGTGGCCACTAGCTCACATCGTTTTCTTGTTTATATAGACTCAGTACATACAAAGAGATTACAATGGCCAAACCCACTCAGCCACAACTCACGCCATGCACACAGACGTGGGATGCCCATGCACTAAGTAACTAACTAATCCTACTTATTTGCCAAGAAATCCCAATACATGATTACCACTAATCGCAGCATATGCGGCTAATCACTAGCAACAACTAAATCTCATGTACAGCTAGGACCGATTCACTCGGCTCATACTGACCTTGTCTTGCTTGCAATTCGGCTACTTCTCGCAGCACTCCACATGCAGTTGAGCTTGGTCTTCATGAACGTTGTTTGCTCCATTCTCGCACCACCGCATCGCACGGCACGTCGGCATCTCGCCAATGAGCTGGAGCCAAACTAAATATGCAGTGACATATACTACATGTAAACAAAATAGAACCATGCATATATTCTAATTAATGACAAGATTAAACTCTATCAATATCTATACAGTATATATACCAGGATTGGGGCCCTCGTTTGGGCTGGGCCCTTGGCCGTCGCCCTTATGGCCCTGCTCTAGAGATGGCACTGCGTCCACACCTTCACCAAATTCGGCAAGCAGCGGAGCTCCCTCCTCGCCGTCAACCCGAGACAGCCACCTCTCCATCTCCGTCGTCGTCATCTCCTCGCTGCCTGAAGACCCCAAAACGTCGCTCCCATCACCATTGTCTCCCTCCGGCCGTTGTTCCTGCCAAGACGAACTGCTGCCCATCATCGTCGTCAAGTCCGCAGCACCGAGTCCTTTGTCATCCACCTCCTCGTCAAGCCCGAAGATCACCAGAGCCGCCTTCTCGCCGTCAATCCAAAGCATCGTCGCTATCTTGAGCTCACTGCCATCAAAACCTCGTCGCCAATCCCTCTGTCTCCGCTTCGTCGTCATCTTCATGGTGAGGATCCGCTTTCTAATCTCTCCCTCCTATTGTCCTCATCTTACTACGCTGTCGTGCCACTGTGTGTCGGTGACCTCCGGTCCCGTGCTGCCGATGTCGGTTGTCGTCTTCCTCCAGTGTACATTCACGTGTTTGTGCACGTGGTTTTACGCATAATTGTATAGTTGCAAAAATAATTTAACAATACGAAAATATCCACTTAAACAGAATATAACTTCGGATGTTCACTTCTTGGCCATACATACTCTAAATTGACATGTTCAAGTCTTTAATTTCAAGTTAAATCATGACGCACATATTTAGGTGCTTTTTATGTAATGTTTAGGTCCTTTACTTAGTGTTTTAGTCTTGTTTTGTTTAAGTCACTTTGATCCTACAACTGATAAGATGCATAAATTGAAGATCAAATAGTCGATGGGCCAATAAGCCGATATAGCAATGCTAGCTGATGCCGATACCATCCGATGTTGATAGGGTTTTGAACAATCGGCTATATGTCGTTGGACTCATTCAGATTACAATAGTTTCATGAGATTTTTGAAGGAATACTATTGATAGATTTTTTTTTTCCTTTTCCTACCATTCAGACCACAAAAACCAATCAAAGGAAAATCGCAGGAAGATTTCCTACACTGTTAATTCCATGGGAAAAGCACGGGGAAGAATCAATCCACTCCGACCCTTTTTTTGGTTTTCTTCGCGTTGGAACGAGGCAATCAAACACTATCAGTGAAGAACGGACTGAACTGGAGGTGCTTGCGTCAACGAATGAACTGACCTGAAGAACTTGAAAAACATGTGGAGGAGGCATCGAGGAGACTGGACGGCGCAGTCAGCGACGTCGAGGAGGCCGCGCGTGGAGGTCGACGGTGATGGGATTGAGGCTGGCGTCCGGCGTGGAGTGGATGTCGTGCTGGAGGTTGACGGCAGCGAGCTTGGCGCCGGAGTCAGAAAGGAGGAGAAAAAGGTTGTGTGGTGCTAAGGAAGCTGGGCAGCACTGTCATCGGCATCGAGGAGGCTGCGCCGCGAAGGCCGGTGGTGATGGGGATTGAAGCCAACGTCCAGCCTATAGTCGGAGTTGAGGGGAGGAAGCTAGGTGGCGCAGCCAAAGCGTTGTGGCCTGCTGTTGTTCGGCTCGTAAAGAAAACAACGGGAAAAGATGGGTGTCGGGGTTATCCGGATTATATTCATATTGTTCTATCTAGTTCTACTTGGACAAGGAAACACCTATGGGTATAAATAGAACACTAGAAGGAGAGGGAACATTCCACAAGACCAAGATCAACATAGACCAATACACAAGCCAACACACGCCAAGGCAAGCCACCGGATATCGATATTAGAGATAAGTCTAGACAAACCCAATATGATGTCTACGGAGGCCAACAAGAGGGATCTAGCACTATGTCTAATCTCGCCAAGTGCAGACTCGAGGAGGAAGACTACCCTGTAGTCGACTACGTGTTGGTTATCCATGCCGCCAAGTCGACGATAGCTAGATGGGTTATTCCAAATATTTTACTAGTATGATTATGACGAATAAGAGCAACACTGGATTCGGCCAACAGGAGTAGGGCTATTACCTGCTAGATAAGGGGTCCGAACCTGTATAAAAATTCTTGTCTCCATCTCTTTTATCTCAATCTGGCATATACCCTGGTACCAACAATCCCCATACTATGCAAAATACTGTAGTCGCGATATCGAACGTCGACGAAGAGTTTGTGCATTACTGTTTTTTCGGCTCGTCAAGAAAACAACGGGAAAAGAAGAGTTTATGCATTACTATTTTTATAGTTCGGCTCGGTGAGTTAGTGATATTTTCCACACTCATATTCCATTGTTTTCAATCCTCTGTTTTACCTATAAATTTTTTTCCTATTTTTATGATTTTTCTATCTTATGTTTTTTCTAGATTATTTTTGAAAACTTATGTGCCAAACTAATTTAATGATCTGGTGTGCTTTGGTCCCATATTTTCAGCTATATTAGATAGACCTATCATATAACATAAGCATATTCCACTCAATATGGTGAGCTACTTTAGTGATTTGGTGAAGGAATTTTATGATTCTTAATTGTTGCAATAAATGATTCAGTAATAAATTTGTTTTTTCATTGCAGACAAGAAGATCCGTTATTACAAGTGGTGGTGTGTTCACGCTCCTCATTATATGTTATGAGTGGTGGCGGGGATACATATTATGAAAAAAATATATCTCTTAATATTATTGCAAATAATTTTGATAACTACTTCTCCATAACCATCCTTCGGAGCTTTAAGATCCTCAGTATTGACAATGGTTGAGAAAACAATCTCCCATATCATGGCGGTTTGTAATTTTATAGCAATATTTTAAATATAATTTTTCCAAATTCATAAACTATATAAAATTACAAAACTAATAGTTAAATAATTTTAAAGCAGAAAAATAAATAATAAGACTACAAGATTGATAAGGAATATATAGATATAAGTGTTTATTGTAATCTCTCTCTATCTTTCCGTATGTTATGAACAACATTTTTTTTAATAGTTATATTATTTAGCTTACAAAAAAGATAATTATTTACCGCTTAGCACAAAACTTAAAGGAAGTAACGATAATTTTAGTAATAACATCAAATTATAAATAGGGTAACAAAAGAAGAAAAGCTTAGAGAAATTTTTACTAAAGTAACATTCGTTGAAAAAAGATTATTTGCAACTATAAGTAGTAAGAATATACCAACTATTTACAAATAAGTTGATGTCCAACAATATCATTGTCAACAATAACTGGTTTACTCATAAAATCTTACTTAATCTCTCAAAATATTAGACTGTTTATCTTTTTTAGTTTTGTATCAGCAGAATCACTGTATATTTTTGTTATTTATATTATTTAAAACATTTTGTTAAGAAAATCTAAATGCATTTAAAATAAAAAATTAATAATAGAGGGTTTCTTTTTATAAATCATATAGTTTCTTTAATATATTTTTTAAATATGCGTGATTTTATTATTTATTCTTTATACTTAATTTAAAATAATTTTTATTTTACATCAATAATAAACAACACACTAACCATCATCTCTCATATTTCAAAAGCGTTTAATAGCATTTTATATCTTAATGATATTTTAGGATTATATATTGTCATTGTAATGCATAATTTTTTGGTGTTGTTGCTGCAATTATCGCTAAATATATTCTTCTCATTTTCTCTTATTTCATAATTTTGTCAGACTCTTATTCCTTTGTCTTTCCTAATCAATTTTGAATATTCTTTGATTAGTCATTTTTACCTAGCAAGAGAGGGGTTTAAATTTATTTTGTTGATTGGCAAGAAAGGACTAGAAAGGGAGGGTCTTATATAGTTATGCTTATCTGTTGGATTTGGCTGATACAGCTTATGTTGATGGGATGCCATTTGGCAGTTTCATAAACGCGTAGTTAGGGATGCTTCTCTCCTCAACCTCAAAACCACATGATACCCTCAACCTCCTCGGTACGGCCTTGTGGGGAGGACGTAAATATATACGTTTGATGAAGCCCGCGTAAGCAGGGTATGCCCATATCAATTCAAGAGTATTCATATGTATACCAAATAATTTTGAAAACATAGGTATAACCTATGTGTATTTAAAAAAATTAAAAAGAGGCCTCAAACAGGCCAAGAAACAAGCATGCCAATCTTCATGGGGAAAAATTCATCTAAGGTCCCTTAACTTGTCAACGAATCCGATTTTCGTCCTTCAACCGGAAAACCAGATATAATGGGTCCCTCAACTGTTAAAATCGGTGCAAAATAAGTCCTAAGGCGGTTTTAACGGCGGTTTCAGCTAACGTGGCACCTACGTGGCTAATTTAACTTGGTCTTCATCTAACGTGGCACTTACGTGGCAATTTGATTTGGAAAATAATAAAAACCGTGGGCCCGCATACCAGTTACACAAAAATATTTTAAAAATGGTGGGGCCCACGTGGACCTAGGGATGGCAACGGGGCGGGGCGGGGCCGGGTTGGGCTGGAACGGCCCCACACCTGACCCCCGACTTCATCCCCCGCCCCCGGCCCCGATTGGAGATGCGGGGACAAATCTGGCCCCGTCCCCGATCCCTCCGGAGCCCCGCATTGGGTAGCATCTCCATCCAATCAACACAAAAATTATAAGACAATCATCAATTCGGCAAGAACAAATATTGTACATAATTAACACCATAAAAAATAAATAGCATCAAAAAATTCAGAAAGAAGCCAAGAACACATTGATCCATCATTCGATCCATGCGCACCTGTCCCCTCGCTGCTCACCGGACGCCGCGTCAGTCCCCTCGCCGGCTGCCACGCCTGTGCGCCACACCCTCGCCGACCGGCGTGCCCTCGCCACTCGACGGTGCCCTCACCGCGCCCGTGCGCCTGTGCTTCGTCGCCTCGTCGGCAGACCTGAGGGAGAGCCGGAGAGGGATATTGGAGAGGACAGGACTCGGAAGGCTGGAGGGGAGGGGAGAGGGCGACCGGTGCCGGCGAGATCCAGAGAAGTGCGCCGTGTGCTCGTGTGCCCTTGCCCCTAGCGCCGCCTCCGCCTGTGGGTGATGCGTACGGGAGCCGGGAGGGGAGTTGGGAAGACACTGGTGAGGATAAGGCTAGGGTTCCTTTTCATTTTATCTCTATTTTATTGGGTTGGGCTCTTTTGGGCCTCCTATGAGCTACATTTAAAGGGTTAATATACACCCCCCGGGGCCTCGCGGGTCACTCGCGGGTGAACTGTCTCCCCCGTCCCCTCCCCGCAAAAATGCGGAGCCCCGCCCCTGCCTCCCCCGCGGGTCAGAAACTTAACCCACCCTCGCCCTCGTAGGGTCGGGTCCCCGCAGGTGACTCGGCCCCGTGGGGGAAATTGCCATCCCTACATGGACCCCACATGTCATTCTCACCCCCTCCTTTCTTCCTCCTCTCTCCCATTTCCCCATGGGAGAGGGCGCGGAGAGCTCGTGAGAGTTGGGGAAAAGGTGAAGGGGAGAACGGGGAAGCTTTTTATAGAGCGGGGAGGCGGCGAGGAGGTCGGGATGAGGTAACAACGACCAGCGGAGTGGGGCATCGACGTGGGGTAGTGGTGGCTCGAGTTGGCGACAGTTTTTGCGGGAGAGTGGGGGAAGAGGGGCGAGAGATGTAGATGAGTGGAGGGGACTCGGTGCTATGTGATTTGGACGAGGATGTGGGCGGCAGCGCGCGTGAAGGGCATTGACGTGGGCGTCGACCATGTGACGGGGTGACGGGAGGTAGAAGAAGAAGCTGACAGGTGGGGCCCACAGCGAGATTGCTATTTGGCTATCAGTCACGCGCAGTGAGGGGGCGGCGGACGCGCCACGTGGGAGGAGGAGGGAGGAGCGGGTTTTCCGATTTTTTCTGGTTTTTTTTGGGTTTTTTTTCCTTTTTTTCCAATTTCTCTTCTGTTCTGGTTTTTTTTTAAGATGTATGAATACAAAGTTTGTATTAGTACGTATAGAAAGTTTGTATACGTGATGTATTTTCTAGTTTTTTTTATTATGTATGTATATAAATACATACATACATACATACATATATATATATATATATATATATATATATATATATATATATATATATATATATATATATATAGTAAATTTGTTGGGTGCTCCATGGTGCCCGGGCTCCATGATTCAAATTGTGTATATACCCAATTCAAATGAGTATAAAACTTTTTAAAATGTTTAGGTATTAACATTAACTACTTTACTAACTAGTTCAAAGCAAGTTTGAACTGAATTTAAACATGTTTTTATTAGAATTTGATTCTAGGTATATAGCATCCAAATATATAATTAGTTAGGTATGTAATATTGGATTGTGAAATAAAGTTAAATTTGAGTTGTTTTGTTTCTAGGTATAGGTATAAATCGAATACTTATAACTAGATATATACTCACAATTTGAAAAATTTAGGTTAGTTTGTGTATTTCATACCATGGTGCCCCATATGAGTGTCCTATATATATATATAGACACACACATATACACGTATGTGTGTATATATAGTATATACATATGATGTATATAGTACATATGAGGGAGACTAGAGGGGGGCGACTAACCGCGCGCGCGCGGCTGATCGCATATCAGCGCCCCTCGGGCCCACGGTCCCACCTTTCGGCGATAGGGAGAGAGGAAGGAGGCGGTGTGGACTTTGAGGGAGAGGGGGGGGCGAACGGGCCAAGGAGGCATGGGCTGTCGGAGGGAGAGGAGAGGGGCTCGGCCTGTGAGAGAAGAGATAAGGATGAGCGAGTGAGCTGAGGGAGGAAAGGCAGACTTGGGCCGGAAACAGCCCAAGAACAAGGAAGGAGAATTTTAGTTTGTTTTCTTTTTATTTAATTAATTAAATGAAGTTTGTTTTATTAAAATTACTTCTTGAGCTCTGAAAATTCATGAGAAATTTCAGAGAGTACTATAGGGCATGGAAAATAATATTACAAAAATATTTGTAGCCATGATTTTTAAAAGAGATTTTAATTCCCTCATTAATTATCTTAATTAATTGCAATAGAAAATCGGCGCGTGACAAACATGTCCATCAATTCATGATGGGATCTCACCAAGCATTCTCATTATATATCAACATTTGACTCTCTTTGATTTCTAATGTGTGAGGTATCATCTTTCTTGTCATCCATCCACAATCCTATCAGTTGATCCTTACATATGAGCCATCAACCTTATTGCTTGATGCCTGGACAAACTCACAGCAAAGATTAGTTCCAACAACCGTTGTCATTAATCACCAAAACTCCTCTCAAAAAAGGGTTAGAGGACTGACAGCGTGGGTGGTGATGCCTAACCAATGGCGTGGTGAGGGATTAATCGGCTGACAGCGTGGGGAGGGAGGGCAAGGGATAGAGAGAGATACAAGAATTATGAACTCATTTGCAAAAACTTTTTTACTGTATCATTTATTTATTATATTGTAAAAAAATTAATGATGTGCACTATATTTAACATTGACGCTAATGAGCACGGGACATGTCAGCGTTCGAGGGAACTTCTAAAAATCATAAAAATGAAATCTAACGAGACAATAAACTCTAAAAACTATTAGCTCTAATTTTTAAAAGTTATAAGGAGAATGAATAGAAAGAGTGATAGATGGAGCAAGCAATTAAAGGAGAGGTGACAAAGATGTAAGGGGTAGCAACTGACGTAAATTTTAAAAATTATAAATTAGAACATTAGGGAAAATAAATTTTGGTCTTTCAAAGTCTTAAAACAATGAGATAGCTATTTAACAAATTCTAAGTAAAATCATATTAAAAATAGATGATTTTGTATGGGTGCTAGGCGCATAATTTATTTATTATATTATAAACAAATAATGATACGCACTATCATTAACATCAACGCTAATGAGCGTGGGACATGACTTTATGAGCATCGGCGGGGGCGTTGCACGACTTACACAGACAACGCACGCGGGCCAATCTCTAGTCTCTACTAAGATGTTTTTGTCAGAATTATGGTATGTCATTCGTGTTTGAAACGGTTTTAATTTTATGTTTCGATTTTAATCTATATCTCTACTTAAAAACAAGAAATTCCCGTCTTCTGTAAAAAGGGAAAAAAAAGTCCGACTCAAAAAAGGTAAAAAAAAAAGTCCGAATTAACAAGCGATAAAAAAAAGCTTCCGTCGTCGTCAGTAAAAAAAAAAGAAAAAAATCATCTCTTGTCCGACTCATGTAGAAAAAGGAAAAAAAATCTCCCAGTAAAAAAAAGTCCGTTGTTTTTTTGGCACCAGTATTTTTTCTGTTGTTCTTTGCACGCAAAAGAGTTTTTTATGCGCACATGCTAAGGCTTTAGGTTTTTTTTTTGTCCCGTTTTATTAATCTGATCTGTCCACTGCGCGCCTCCTGGGCGCATTTAGTTTTTTTCGTCAATCTTTTTTGTCGCCAGTTTTTTCTTCCGTGCGCTTTTTCTTTTTCTCATCCGGTTTATAATCCCATCTGTTCGCCGCATGCCTTCCAAGGTGAACCCTAGCGCCGTGCCGCCGCCATATCGATCATGTGATTTCTCCTCCAATTTGATTGCAAAAACCGATTCCCCACTCCTCTCTCATCATTTTCTCCATGATTTTCCCTTCGATTCGTCTTTAATTGCCGGATTTAATATCTGCTTTACAGTTGCTAATGATGACGGCAATCTTCCCCGGTCATTTTTATCTCGAGTTTTACGCTCTGATTTTGGGGAAAACGGAAAGAGTACATCGAGGGGATATCGATCAAAAACCCTCGACCAATTTTGGCTAACCGAGAAAGATTCGGCTGGATTTGATGGGGATATTTGCTCCGGCAAACGTACGGGCACGGGCACGAGATTATCTTCGGGAGGTTGAAGATGATAGTCATATTTGGAAAGTTGAAGATGGTAGGGTCGAAGAGAAGCAAACCAAATGGAGGTATAGATGGCCATATGGCCCGAGGCCCACAGCCCGACCCAAGCACGGCACAGCCCGACTGGGTCGTGCCCGTGCTGGCCCGGCCCGACAGCCGGGCCATGCCTGGGCTACATCCTCGACACGATGGGTCGGCCCGGCATGGCCCGATCAAATAAAAAAATATAGGGACGCAAAATAGACTTATATAACCATATAAGGCAACCCAAAGAAAAGAGGAATACAAAATAGACTTATTTTCCAGCCATTTGAACACAGCCACAGAGTTGAGGGATGAAAAATAGACTTTTTATGTGGAGAAGCACGATGGACCATCGTGCCTTCGGGCCGGCCCGGCACGGCCCGAGTAGTATTGGGCCGTGTGTTTACGACCAAATTTAGTAAGATATGAACCAGGTTTGATGTTGGGATCGAGGCGGATTCAGCAAAGAGATGAATTCGAAGAACAGAGTATGCATCGGCTGGAATCTGCATCGGCTGATATGGATCGGACAGAGGACAGCCGATAGAGGTGATGCAGCCGATTCCAATGACGATGGTTTCAGAGCTGTTTCTAGAATCGATCAATATGCTTCATGAGGATTGCCACGATAGAGATAAAGCTATCAGATAGGCAATTGTATCTATTAATTAGGATGTCTCGTGTAATTTTCTTAGAGATAAGTTTGGGCAAAAGTCTGTCGCAAAGACTTATGATATCTTAGAGTTTGTTAGAGATAGGGGTCGTGTCCGGCAAGGACATATTTTGTATTTCGGGTATAAATAGAATCCGAACCCATGTAATCAATTAACAACAGTTCAATATAATATCGGCGCATCGCCACCCTTTTTTTTTGTTCTATTTCGACGAGTTCTTGCTTTCGGGTTGAGCTGCATCGATTCGATCTTTAACTAGAGGTAAGCTTGTCATGGCAGCTTGCGTTATCGGGATTAGTGCTTCCATCTTTACGACACTCTAATCTTGTTTAAGTAATTCGTCGAGTTATCATATACACATTGTAATCTTTGTTAGTTGCACTATATAACTTGTTATCGGCTGGTTCTTATCGTTAGGAAGTGACCGATAGTGTTATGTTTTGCTATTAATCTAGATTATATCATGTATTTATCATCTCTTATAG
Source organism: Oryza sativa Japonica Group (assembly GCF_034140825.1). Lineage (NCBI taxonomy): Eukaryota > Viridiplantae > Streptophyta > Magnoliopsida > Poales > Poaceae > Oryza > Oryza sativa. The sequence continues at coordinate 8,507,324 of NC_089035.1, read as the reverse complement.
TTTTTATCATCTTGCCTAGATCTTATACTTATCTTTATGCTTGATGCTCATCGGTTGAGTTCGATCTATTAAGTAATATCTATAATTGTAACATCTGGCTTGCTTTATGATCATTGAGAGAGAGATAGCATCGGGGTTTCAGCTGATCTTACCTGATTTAGCTACTTTACGTCCTATATGCTTGATTGATATGCTAAATCCGCCCTTTATATTAAGATCTTATTGCATTAAAATATATTAGGCTTCTTGTTTGATATATTCTATCTGTAATATAGAGTGGTATCGGAGTATTAGCCGATACATGCTAGATCTATCTGATCGGCTATGCTATAAACGTTTATAATCTTTGTGTTAATGTATACTTCGATCTAAGTGATTTATACTGTCTCGGCATGACGACCGATCTATCCCAATCAATTGGTTTAAATATACATCAACAGAAGGATTATATATCGTTAATATCTACAACAGTTAATATCTACAACAGATCGAGTAGATTTAGTCTTATCTTATTTACTTATGACTGCTGATCGATCCCAATATGACATCGGCTCAAAGATAAATGATATGTCATCGGCAGCTAGCCGATTGGCTATCTTTTATGGATTTAACCGTGATTTTTCTTGTCTTTTTTTCTTGTTGATTGTAGGATCAAATCAACTGGCACGCTCACGAACCTAAAAGCAAGGTTTTGGACCTGCACGGAAGTTAAGCAGATCTTCCAGGCCAGTGTATGTTTTTCGCATCAACACCGTGCATGGGCCGTGTATGCCACTCGTGGACTGGCACGGCATGGCCCGCCGACTGTGGACTGGCACGGCATGGCCCACCGTGTCGGTCGGGCCGTGCCGGCCTGACTAGCCTTGGCCCAGGCACGGCCGGGCTTGGGTCATGACGTGCCAGGCGGCCCAGTCAGCTATCTATAAATGGAGGGAGGAGCGGACTAGCCTAGGGCTGAAAAAGAAGGAATGCTTTCGGCCGAAAACCCAGGAAATATTTTCATTAACTTTTTTTAATTATAATCTATAGCGATCCCAATGTTAAGATTTTTATTAACTTTTTCAATTATAGTGTATAGTAATCCCAATATTTCAATTTATTACTTAGCTCTTAATATATCACTACAAAAAGTCTTTACCCGTTGCAACGCACGGGCATCTTTTGTAGTATTATAAAAATTGAAAATGTTTTTGCTGTTATTTTTAGTACGTCATCTGTGTATGAGTCGATTTTTAAGTTCGTTTGCTTTTGGAAATACATATCCGTATTTAAGTCGGTTTTAACATCGTTCACTTTTGATAATACAGAAGGAATCATATAAGAAATCTGTTTAAAAAAACTCGCATGCTAACTAAGACGATCGGACTACTAACTGCACCTAATAATTTTCTAAAAATATATATATCCAAGCGAACTCTCACATTGAATTTCGTATTAACTAAACCATATAACAATAATAATAAGATTAAAATAAACTTCACTCGTCGCAACGCACAGGCATTTTTTTCTAGTAATAAAAAAATGTTAGGGACACGTAAAAAATGAAAAGGAAATCGGAATCCGATTGGGAGGCGAGTAGGCGACCGGCCGGCCTGATCGAGTTCGGAATCGGAATCTGAATCGGCGCGGTTGTACGTCTCGTGTGGACATATATATATACCACCTGTCCACCCGTCACCAGAAGACAAGCGTACGTGCGTCGAACTATGGCAATCCGCAAGCAATTAGTGCAAGTGCAACCGAAAAAGATCGAGATGTGGCAGTGGCAGCCTCCGCCTCTCCATCCAGGGGTCGTCACCATGGCGAAGCACAAGCTACAGTTGGAGGACCTGTCGCAGACGTGCCGGCGAGACCACTACTGCGTCAGGTGCGTCCACGCCTTCTGCTCCCACTGCTGCGATGACCACCACTTCGTCCCGCTCGGCTCCCACATCGTCATCCCCATCGCCGGTGTCGACGCCGCCACCGGCAAGCCCGTCATCCCCGCGCACTACCCTCGCCGCCCCGACCTGCCCATCACCGACTTCGTCATCGGTCTCATCAACGCCAACGACTTCGCCGAGGAGCACCCCAGGGACGCCTACTGCATGTACTGCTTCATGGCCTTCTCCACCGCGCTCTGCCACCACCACCACACCTGCGCCGCCGACTGCGTCCTCCGCATCGTCCGAAGCCACGACGGCCGCCACTGCGTCCGCTGCACCGGCGACGAGCCGTGGTTCCCTTACATGGAGAGCGTCCTGGGCGACCCCGTGGCTGTCGAGGAGGAGGAGGGCGACGACGGCGAGGTGGTGGCTGTGCTGCTGCTGCTGCCCGTGCTGAGGAGGAGCTCACCGACCGCGTGCGTACACTGCGGCGGCGAGGTGCCCAAACACATGCGCCGCTCGGTGCTCTGCTCGCCGGCCTGCGACGCGGCCCACCAACTGGAGGTCGCCCAGCGCAGGGAGCGCAGGGACGCCGTGCTCGCCGCGCGCCGCCTCGCCAAGCTGAACATCCATGCCGTTTGATCAATTCTTGTACTGTATTAGCGCTCATTGATTTGATCTCGTAATTCTCATATCTGTATGTTGACCCGTGTCTTTTTTTTTTCGACTCCCCGTGTCTATAAACTATTATTAGTAAATTACTTTCGTGCCGGCAATATCTTTTAATTCTTCTCTTGTGCATTGGGGTTGATTAACCGCCTAATGATGCAATTTTCATTTCACAAAGCTAAAGCTATTCATCTACAGGAACGTTTAGCAGGGCTATAGTTTCAGCTTTATCTCTTTTGAAGCTAAAACTCAACTAAACTGTTTCAGTTTTATCAAACAAGAAAGCGGAGTATAGTTATGCAAAGTTAAGTGTGCGATTTTACAGTTTAGTGTTTCCAATATTTATTATCGGCTTTCGATGGGTACCGATATGTTTCCGTCAGTATAGTTGGTTTCAGGTTTTCCGATATTTTCAATATCGTTTTCGTTTCTAGATTTACTATTTTCGATTCCGTTTTGAAAAAAAAATTATGGTCATGAAAATGGTTGAGACGTTTTCCGACCGTTTTCATCGCTACGTTACACCATGGGCCTGTCGTTGTCTAAAGAAGTATCACGATTCAAAGAATTCACACAAATTTTACTGTAAAAAAGTGGCCATGATATTTTATTTGGAGATTTTTAGTACCGTGGAATTCATGTCTGTAGTCGACATACAGACATGTACTAGACTCCACCAGATTTCGTTTACATCAGAAACTTGCTAAAGAACTCACAGATGTGTTCAGAAACCTCATCAGGCTTCTCCTGGTTGATGAAGTGGCCAACTCCCTCCAGGACAACCACATCCTCCAGATTCGGCACATTGGCTTTGAATCCACCCTTGTGAATGTAATCCTTCACACCTGGTGTGTTGTATGTGAGATCCAGGTCACCGACGATGAATTTTATCGGAACATTTATCAGAGCCCCAGTCCATGGTGCAGTCAGCTCCCAATCCCTGCAAGAACAATACATTTGGCTGACGATGAACGGCATGAACGAAGCAGTGAACGGGAAACCATGAGAGTGAGACATACAGGTCAATGCATCTGTAGTAGTTGAATCCTCCTGTGAACCCTGTTTTGCCGAATTTGTCAGCGTAGTAGGAAATGTCTTCCTCTGATAGCCATGGAGGGCAAGTACCATCTGAATCAATTGCATCAAAGAATGTCTTGTCCTGGGGTAGAATAATAGTTGCCGGTTTGCGCATTCCAAACACCATTTTAAACAGATGGTTTAAATCGAGTCGAGCAAATTCAGCTTCAGCCACTCCGGGTTTCTGCATATGCATCAAAATTCCTATAAGCGTAATCGTTTCCAACAAAAACATCAATAGCTGATGCTTCAGAATTCAGATCACTGCAGGCAGTGGTGGCCACAAGGATTTGAATTATGAATTTATGATTCAAATCCAAAATTTGAATTGACCGTCCAAATTTGAATTTCGACAGGTAACTGCACGCGTTCTTTCTGCCTTGCTCACCTGGAAGCGGCACACGTAGTGATCGTCCCCGCAGAGAACCCTGACGGCCTGGAGCACGCTCATCCGGGGATGCCTCGGCTGGTACTCCACGCTGAGGCTGACATGCGCCGTCACCAGGTCCGCCCGGAGCAGGCACAGCTGCCACGCCACGACGGCGCCCCAGTCGTGCCCCGCGACGAACACCTTGAGAGCACCAACCAAATCACCCTCGAGCAATCAAACAAACAATGGGGACTGATGCTGCTAATGCTACTAACTGCTAATAAGGATGGTAAACCGTAAACGTAAACCAACCTGGGGCCGGCCGAGGTCGGCGATGAGGGCGACGAGGTCGCCGACGAGGTGGAGGACGGTGTAGGAGTCCCTGCCCTGCGGCGCGTCGGAGTCGCCGTAGCCGCGGAGGTCGGGCGCCACGGCGCGGAACCCCCGCGCGGCGAGCGCGCGCATCTGGTGGCGCCACGAGTACCAGAGCTCCGGGAAGCCGTGCACGAGCAGCGCCACGGGCCCGCCCTCCGGTCCCGACTCCGCCACGTGCAGCCGCACCCCGCTCGCCACCTCCACCTCGCGGTGCCGCACCGCCGCCGCCGCCATCTCGTAGAGGGCTCCTCCTCGATCGATCGATCGATCGGCGCGCGCCGCGGCGAGCGTTTGAAAATCCAGCCCGTCCTCTGCCTGCTCTGCCTTTGTAGCCGCGCGCGCCGGCCGCTCGGCATCGGTGTGTCAGCCAGTTTGGGGGAGGCATCTGGTTGTACGGGGCGAAACCGGCCAGAGGCAGAGCCCCGTCGTGGTTTCCGCCGGCGCGACCGGCCGGTGGCTTGGGGTTCGGCATCTCCGCCGGGATTCTCCGTTTGCCGGCGCTGGCGCTCGGTTTCCTCCCGTGTAGGTGGTGCTCGACGTGGCCCCAGTATACAGCCAGGAATCGCTTAGGAGAGAATGGGACCACATGTCAGTGACAGTTTCTGCCGAGAATCCCATCCCAGATTGTGCTTCTAGTGCTTTTTACTCGCTCGGTAAAAAAAAGACCAACTTTTAATTACTCTCTCGGTTTCTAAATATTTGATGCCGTTGATTTTTTTAAATATGTTTGACCATTCGTCTTATTCAAAAAATTTAAGTAATTATTAATTCTTTTCCTGTCATTTGATTCATTGTTAAATATACTTATATGTATATATATAGTTTTATATATTTCACAAAAATTTTTTGAATAAGACGAACGGTCAAACATATGCTAAAAAGTCAATGGTGTCAAATATTTAGAAACAGAGGGAGTATAAATCTGAGCATAGCTTTAAATTTATAGATTTTAGAAAATTCAGAAGTTAATTTTTTTCTGGAACGGAGAGTATAGTTCTAAGTGGAGAAAATATCAGCTCTTTAGAATAAACAATGCAACCAAAATAATTTGTGAGTAAAATTTTTATATATTATCTATATAATTAACGATTAATAATCAATACTACGATGGAAAAAAAACCTAAAATCAACTCCAAAATTACATTCTGAAAATTTAAATTTTGACTATAGTTAATAAGCTAAGAGGTAAATGAGAAGGTCAGCGTATGGAACCCTGGTGATGTCTTACGTTTATTATTCTGTGCTATATTTCACATGAAATAATACATTACTAGTTTTAAATGGACATAACACAATTCAATTTGAGTTGAAATTAATCCCAGCAAATTCAGGATTCCTTCAAATTTTCTGGAATATTTAGCTTCCCCAACGAAAAAAAAAAACTTATAACATCACATAGCTTTATAGGAGCCTAGGAGAGCCATTCTTCAATCTTCATCGCCTTTAGTCCACAATCCAAACTGGTTATGACACACTATCGGCCATGTGAACAGAAACTGCTTGATTTTGAAATTCACAATATATTTGGAAGATATCAGTACTGGCATAATGGTTCTAGTTTTTACAGTACAATTAGCAAGCAGGCTCCAAGAGATTTTGCACATATCAGAACTTGCTAAAGAACCCGCAAATATGGTCGGAGACCTCATCAGGCTTCTCCTGGTTGATGAAATGGGCAACACCCTCCATGATAACCACATCTTCGAGATTTGGCACACATGCCTTTAGACCACCCTTGTGGATGTAATCTTTTACACCTGGAATGTTGTACGTAAGGTCCTGATCTCCAACGATGAATTTTGTCGGAACTTTTATTGGAACTCCAGTCCATGGTGCAGTCAGCTCCCAGTTCCTGCATGAACAGAAAACTACTGAGGGTGACATCATAAATGACTAAAATAGCTCAGGTAAAAGCCTTCTTTCATTTTAAATTCTTGAAGACACCGGCACCAATGGAAATGTAGTTCAGCCATATATATCAAATTTACTGTTGTTTGAAAAGAACATGTTTCAGTGGAGTTAGAGCCAGCATTTCGAATGACTTTCCCTGTACAATGCTAAACAATATCATGTTGCTTTCCTCACTTAACAGCAATGAAGGATGAATAAAACAATGAACTGTATAACCAAGAGAATTACAAGTCTATGCATCTGTAGTAGTTCAATCCTCCAGTAAATCCAGTCTTCTCAAATTTCTCGGCATAGTAGGAAATGTCTTCTTCTGACAGCCATGCAGGGCAAGTACCATCTGAATCAATTGAGTCAAATAAAGTCTTGCCTGGGGGTATAATCAGAGGTGCTGCCTTGCGCATTCCATAGAATTTCTTCAAGAGACACTTTATATCACCTCTACCAAATTCAGCTTCGGCCACTCCAGGTTTCTGCACACATAATTCGGTAATTTGTAAGCATAATTATTTCCAACAAACAAAATATAAAACGATGTTAGGATGACAGATTGTTATCAAGGATAAACAGCTGATTAAAACTCCAGATACCCTTTCCCTCTGAATAAACAGTATGGACTGCTGTATTCAATATCCAAAAGGGTAAAGAGAATGTCAAGATAAGGCTATTAATATCTGAGACAGGAGTCATCAATGTTCTTCAAGATCGACTATACTCTCATGCTTCTGAATAAACTATTTATAGCTCCACATAAAAAAAGAATAGTTATAGCTCTCCAAGCAGGAGTTACTGTTATGTTAAGCTCGGCATAATATTGGAATTTAGAGCTACCAAGCATATTACCCAATAGGATCATGAGAAGAACATAGTTCAAAGGATGGCCAGTCTTCAGAGAACAACATGGTTACTTCGAAGCAATAATTCTTTGGACCCTTAAGAACCCAGTAACTTGGCAATGCAATAGGGATACATTCCGATTTCCCTACCTAGGATGTTGAGGTCATTCAACATTCGTTGTAATTAACTAATCTATTCGTTGTAATCTATTTCAATTGAGCAAAGAATTCAAATCTAACCCTTCTGAAGTCTCAATAGTCAAGAACACCTACAACTACAAGTAATGGGGTTTTTTTTTGGAAATACTCAAAAGGATTGCTCACCTTTGTATTAAGAGGAATAAAATTTACAGGAATGACCAAACAAAGATGAGAGGGAGGGGGCGGGGAGAAAAGGAAGGGAAAAAAAAAGAAGGAAATGGAAAACAAGGACTTGAGCCTACTCTCATGCAGTCATGCTCACAACGTGACGACCTAGCAACCAAGAATGCTACTACCTCCGTTTCAAGTTATAAGACTTTCTAGCATTGCCCACATTCATATATATGTTAATGAATCTTGGCACATATATATGTCTAGATTTATTAACATATATATGAATGTGGGCAATGCCAGAAAGTCTTATAACTTGAAACGGAGGAAGTATCTAGGAAGCGCGGGCGACGAGGGATGAGCAAGCTGCCAGAGGGCGTCCTCTTGCGCCATAGCTGCAACAACGTCAGCCAGGACTGTGTGCAATTGTTGAAAACGCCGCTGTTCTTCTCCTTCCAAATGGACCAAGCGCCAAGGGTCACGACTGTGTCGAACCCGCGACAGCACTCCCTCTGAACCTTGAGCAGACTGGAGCAGAGCCGCTCGTGGAAGGCCGCTGCTCCAGAAGGGAAGCATTGGGGGAAGGCCGCTGCAGACAGCGATGTAGTGGTCATCCCCGGAAGGCCGCTGCGCACAAGCGTCACCGACAAACACTCGCCTAATTGTCCTAACAAAGATTGTAAAATCGTTCCAGCAGACAGCAGCTGTTCACCACTTTTAAGTTGCGTGGAACAACAACCATCAATGTTGCTAGGACAGAAGAACATAGCTTCATAATTGCTCTGATTTTTCTACTACGAGTACTAACTTGCAACCCAACCCATCAATCTTAATTGCTAGGGGACCTCAATAATTTCATTGTTCTGCCTGCGTCGTACAAAAATTCAGAAAAGGGATTAAATGGTTGCTGTTCACCTGGAAGAAGCAGATGTAGTGGCCGTCCCCGCACACGGCCCTGAGGGTTTGTACGGGGCTCCTCGTGGGGTTCCGCGGGTGGTACTCGACGCTGAGGGCGACGAACGCCGTGACGAGGTCGGGGCGGAGCAGGCACAGTTGCCACGCCACGGCGGCGCCCCAGTCGTGCGCCGCCACGAACACCCGGGGCTGGCCGACGTCGGCGATGAGCGCGACGAGGTCGCCCACGAGGTGGAGCACGGTGTAGGAGTCCCGGCCCGGCGGGGCGTCGGAGTCGCCGTAGCCGCGGAGGTCGGGCGCCACGGCGCGGAACCCCCGCGCGGCGAGGGCGCGCATCTGGTGGCGCCACGAGTACCAGAGCTCCGGGAAGCCGTGGACGAGCAGCACGGCGGGCCCGTCCTCCGGGCCCGCCTCCGCCACGTGCAGGCGCACCCCGCTTGCCACCTCCACCGTCCGGTGCCTCACCTCCGCCGCCGCCATGTCGCGCGCTCGCTACCACGGCGGTGGTTGGGCACCTCACCTGGCCGAGTAGTAGACGACTAGTAGGAGAGTAGAGTAGTAGCGGGGAGCTTTGCGTTCCGAGGATTTGGGCGGTGTGGGTCGCATGACTCGCGCTCTGCTGCCGCTTGCTTGGTTGCTTTGCTCAATGCTCGAGAGAATATCGGGTGCTACCGTGCTACCAACGTCAGAAAATACATCCAAAAAGTTGCAAAAAAATGTAAAAAAAAATCAGAGATGTGTAGCTCTAAGACATGTAGCATCACACAAAAAAATCAGTTTAAAATATGATGTAGGAGAAAAATAATAATAAATTTGTGCTCCAACAGTGTTCAAGCATGTCACTTTACCAATCAACTGTGATTTATCTTTTTTTCCCTACCTACATAGTATTTTGATTTGATTTTTTTTATATTTTTTAATATTTTTCATACCTACACATCTCCGAATTTTTTCATATTTCTTTTGCAACTTTTTGGATGTATTTTTTAACATTGATAGTACAGTAGCACTTGATATTCTTCTCTCCTCAAGGCTCGTAGACCCAAAAGTCAGAAACTCCTGGACATATATATCGTTTTGGGAAGGGGTGAGGGTGGTACGAAAATTTTCTGACCACGCCGATAACTTTCTGTAAACTAATATCATAATAATATTTTTATCGACTATTATTGTTTCTAAAAAAATAGTTTTTCTCAATTCTGTTACATTGAAGTTAATACTAGATAGTTAAATTCAAAACTATGAAATTTTCCGACTGTTTTCATAGAAATAATAAAATAATGATATTGTTTCCGACCATTTTTATCCCAGTTTGGATATTCTTACGATCTTTGAGATATAGTTCTAATCACGCATTTATACCTTTTCATAATTAGGTAACTACAAGATTGCCTCATTCAGTTTTACGCGGAGCTATATAATGCATGTGGAGTTAGACTTAATATACAACTCTAATTTTTTATATTCATACCATTATATGTAGGGGTATATTTGATTTTATATACCACACTTAGCTTCTATTTTTCTATTAGGTCTGGATTTGCTTAAATTTTATATACAACTCACAGCTTCTATTTCTATTTATTTAATTATGTTTTGTATACAATTATATCAATCAATATGTATCATTGTAGTTTGGACTTACCATAATTTAATTCTTAAGATCTTTTTTTTCTTTTTATTTGATTAATGTGATAATTTCTAGCCTTCAGAATTAATGCGGTGCTTACTTTCAAAGCTATTTTTAATAATATACTACTTTCGTTTCTCATATTATATGTCACTTCTATAGAAAAATATATTAGCATTTCCAATATGAAACAAATATATTATCAAAATATATTCAATGTTATATTTAATGAAACTAATTCGATCTATAACAACGTTTGATTAGAAAAAATTAAAGTAAGTTATAATATGAATCGGAGGAAGTAATAGATAGATAGTGTTACGAAACTTATCTCCCGAAAAAATCGGATTTGTAGTGACCGTGAGGTCGGCGCCGTGATCATGATGGTCATAGTACCCTCCTGCCTCCTCCTTTTATTCTTCACTATCCTTAGGGATGAAGTAGGCTTATACAAAATATATAAATATACATGTATGTATTCTTATAGCACTCTATTCTATCATGGGTATAAATACAGTAGAGGGGTTGAGGGAAAAGTTAACCTGTAACAGAGAGAAGACAGCAATAAAAGTTTATAGCCCCTCCACTTTTGTGTTCCGTGTATTCGTGTGTGTGTTTGTGTTCTATTGTTGACAACGTGAACAATGTAGATAGATACGGTAATATCATGGTATTGGAAAAGGTGCTTTTTACCACAAGAAATCCATACCTTCGGTTATTGTATATTTAATCCAAATATTTCTATCAAAGTAGCAGCTTTCAAGACAACAACATGCAACTGTACCCGACCTCCTCATTGCAACGTGTTACACGGTGATATTGTTCCGGTGTGGTCGCTGTCGCGCCGAGATCCCGCAGTACTACCTTTGTCCCAAAAATAAGTGCAGCCATGAGAATCCGTGTCTAACGTTTGACCATCCGTCTTATTTAAAAAATTTATGAGAAAATTAAAATAAATTAGTCACATACAAAGTACTATTTATATTTTATCATCTAATAACAATAAAAATATTAATCATAAAAAAAATTACAAATAAGATGAACGGTTAAACGTGACACATGAACAGTGCAAAACTGCACTTATTTTGGGACGGAGGGAATACGAGTGTACTACAGACCAGGTTCGACATTTGGGACTGAAATTAATTTGGGAGATTTCGGTCATTTCTAACCCCTTCAATACGATATTATTTCGGCCAAAACTTCTAGTATTTTTTTAATTTTGGTAATATTTGTTCAAATTTAACTAAATTTTATTCCAAAGTTCGAATATCGGCACCGCTCGATACAAACACACGGTAAACGAAAAGTTGAACCCTGCGAGAGACTGGTCGGTTTGCACTGCGGCACCGCCCCTCCAGTCAGTCTCGCGCCTTCGAGTTATGCTAAGGACGCGGTGTCACGTTCCTAAATAGCGGGAAATGTATATCTTCGTAAAATTTTTAAATGCATATATGCAAGATCGAGGATAACAATGTATATTTTAAAATTTAATTGTCTATTACATTGCTCTTGATCGTTTCAGTCGGCTGTGGGTTCCATAGTTTAGCTAAATATGGATAATACACCGTACGACATAAAAAATAATTTGTGAGTAATATATGTATATATATATATATATATATATATATATATATATATGTATATGTATATATATATACATATATGTGTGTGTTCTCTTACGACTTAAATATCAATACTGGAAAATAAACTTTGATAAAAAAATTAAAATCAATTTTAAATTTAAATTTTGGAAGCAAGTAATGCTGTATACAGGAAACAATGAGACGTCTCCTGCTGCCTACAGCTATAACAGTCAGTTTGTTCCACTCACGCAAAGTGAGGTACTGAGGTGAGGTGATCTCGCCATCTCGCTAGCTACCTCCGTCGATCTCTGAAAAATTTGGAGAGAGAAAGACCTATTAGTGTTACTCTGGTCAAGAGAACACAGAATTTTGCATTGGAAAAGAAAAGAGAGAAATATAAAAGAGGGTATGTTTAGTTCACACTAAAATTAAAAGTTTGGTTAAAATTTGAACCGATCAAAGCAGTAGACTGTACGCATGCATTGACTCAAAAAACATGCGAAGGTTCACGGTGCTCATGAATGACCGGCAAGCGTGTTGCCACATTGAACAATTCAAGTCAACTAGTCAAGCATGTTTTGGCGGAAGTTATGTCATTTCTGCAAGCACGCATGTAAATTTTGCTAGAATTTCATAGGAAACAAAAGCTCTGCATAGGTGGGATTGACCAGAATTTTTAAGCTCCAAATTAACATGTCTGTAGAGTGTAGAAATATAATACTACTATCTCCGTTTTTTAATACATGACGCCGTTGATTTTTTTATAAACGTTTGACCACTCGTCTTATGTAAATTTTTTGTGCAAATATAAAATATTGTAAGTCATACTTAAAAACATTTAATAAATCAGATCATAATAAAAAAAATAATGATTATATAAATTTTTTTAATAAAATAAATGATCAAATATATCTTAAAAAATCAGCGACGCTATATATTAAAAACAAAGGGAATATCATTTATAAAGTAAGTGTATACATGTTCGCTCCTCTTGTAGTACGTACTCCCTCTCTTTCTCCGTTATCTAGATTTATCCATTAATCAATAAATATATATATTTTGTATATATGTCTAGATTTATTAATATTTATATAAATTTAGGTAATGCTAGAAAGTATTACATCGTGTAACGGAGGAAGCAGTGATTATTGACATTGCTTCTCCATCTTTGCAATCTTGGTAAGATGTAACGGTCTGAACGGATCTAATGTACTACCATGCATAGATCACGAATGCGTCGAATGTCTCATGCGTGACAAAATTTTCCGGCCATTTTAACTACCGCCGATGAATTTTTCCTAGGAGACCTGATCAAGTCCACGGACACCATGCTCGCCTCGCCGGGGAGTAGGTAGCTCGGTTGGGCATTGAGGGATTTGAGTCAAACAGTAAATTGAAAAGAAAGTTTAACTTCAAACCGAAAGTAATTAATCACACGAAAGGAAACCGGTTTTGCAGTAACCGGATGTACAATTGATTGTACACAGAGCAACATGAATTCCTGTTTAATTTCTTACACTTTTCACAATGCAAAGCAAGGTGCTGCAAAGAAGGTTCCGTTTCATTAAAATTCTGAATGAGTACGCCGTTCGTGAGTAACTGCCAGTTTTTTTTTTTTTTGAGTTGTCAAGCTTTGACCAATGGTATCAATTTAAATATGCAACAATAAAACAGTGTCATTAGATAGCGATCAAATATACCTTTTTCCAATATCTTTTGCAGAACAACGTCGGTTTCTTATGTTGCTTGGCTCTGTTCTTTTTAGATTATCGTAACAGATTATTTACTCTACGCTTCAAAAAAATTCATTTTCTAAAGAAACTTTCTTCTACTATATTATTTAGATTATCGTTTTAAGCTGTTTTATAAATCTATTTTCTAAACATTTGATTTATTTATGTAACTAAGTAGATAATCTATCATAATATTTCGTTGAATAATCCAAAAGGAACAGAGTTAGTAAGTCGAAGCCGGGATGGCATGAATATAATACAAGAAATTAAGAAAAAGGTATGGCGTCAAGTTTCAGCAGCTAGCGTATAATCGATGAACGGAGGTAGCATGCATCCTAGTAGCACATCTGTTCGATATCTTGATGAGAAGACGAGATGGAGAAGAGAACTCGGCTACGTTGTCCATTCATTTCACGGCCTGCCCATCATTAGTCCATGCCCGTGTCACACCGAGACAGAGAAGACAGGGTTTCACAGTTGCGAAAAAGCAGAACATCCATGATCGATCCAGATTCAAAGGCACCTGGTTCCTCAAAAAAAGATTCAAAGGCACCTTGTCCCCTCTGGCTAAATTTTTAGTGTCATCAAGGAGAATTTGCTGGTTGTGCTTACAATAGGTTCACTGAGCGACGAAAGCCGGTTTTCGTGTTTTTTCGATGCGGCTCGAAATTAATTTTCGGTTAGAATTTGAAATGCTTTTGGAATCTAAATGCCAAACAGTAATTTTAATCTAAATTTAATCAGAATTTATTGAAAACTGTGATACCGACATGGCTCGAAATTTAATGGTCAATTGGTATGGTAAACCCTACTACCTTACGTATAAAGCTCTGGATCATAACTTCTCTAAATAAAAATTCTTTTTATCTAAATATATAATGTTATTGTCTTTATTCTGTTAAACCTATTTAGGTGTATTTTTGTCTAGAGATAGCAGACTTTCTATCCTAACATCAAAATACACAGCGATCAATGTTACACACTAAATATACACAACAAAGTAAAACAATATCATATATTAAAATACAAAGGCAATACTTTATAAAATAACATCTCACATAAGCGGATCTAACACGAGTTAAGTAGAGAACCTCATCCGGCAAAAACCATGAACGAACAGAACAATGCTTAAAGGAGTCAATTCAATTAAGAGAAAAAAAACTCAATTTATCATGTTCACAATAGGCCATGGAAAATGACGTGCAATATCAAAAGATTTTATAGTCGGCCGCCGTGCCATCCACAATTCCTCAGGTTGAACTGATAATCATCCAAAGGTTCCCCATCCTTCTCACTAATCTGCTTTCCTCCTGCCTTGGGTTTCACGTCGCCGTTGCCGCCGGTCTCTCCCATCCGACAAATAGATTGTTAATTACTCTTACCACTTGCTCAAATCAAAAGCCCAACCTGTCAAGCTCTTACTTAAATCAAAATTAACCCACGATGCTGTCCCAAACTACCTAAGAGTTTCAGATGTACTCCAACTGATAAATATTATCGAAAATTCTAAAAATAAATAAACACGTTACTTTCATTAGTATTATACGTTCATGTAAAATTTTATTTTCAAACAAAATTGCTGTAGTAGAGAAAGAAGAGTATCAGTGGTATTACTATTAGAGCCTGTTTAATTCCCAATTAAAAATTTTTACGCTGTCACATCGAATGTTTGTATATATATAGAGTATTAAATGTAGACAAAAAATATATAAAATTACATAGTTCGCCATGAAATTGCGAGACGAATCTTTTAAGCCTAATTGCGCCATGATTTAACAATATGATGCTACAGTAAATATTTGCTAATGACAGATTAATTAGGCTTAATAAATTCATCTCGCATATTCCTGGCGGGATCTGTAATTTGTTTTGTTATTAGGCTACATTTAATACTTTTAAATATGTGTCCGCATATCCGATGTGACATGTAGGGGCAAATTTTTTTCTAACTAAATAGACCCTTAGTTGATTTACAAATTCCACGTGCACCGAAGTGGGCGTAGCTCAAAAGTTGTGTGGTAGAATCAATCCACTCAGGTTCAAATACATACTCGATATGAGTATTCACATTTACAGTTATTTATTCTTTCAGTGATAGATAGCGTATCCATGGACAACGAGACGACTCATAGGGGGTTGGATGTATGTGTTTTTTTTATATTTATGTATGTTTATTCATTTAGTGGTAGACATATGTAGTCGATAGTGAGACGACTCATATGGGTCGAATGCACATATGTGTTCATAGAGATGAGTGATACGACTTATAGAGCTGTTTAATTTTTCAGTGGTAGACAACATATATATATACAGGTAATAAGGCAATTCATAGAGATCGGATGTGTATGTATTTATAGGGGTAAGTGAGAAGACTCATGGATATCGATCTGCGGGTGTATTCATAGGGGTGAGCGACCGCACGTTTGAGGGTGTGTACAGTGTACTGCGTTGTAAAAGAAAAATCCACGTGCACAGTTAACAGCTCAATTAATTAATCGCCCACACCGAAGCGCGCACCACGAAAGGCAGCGCCAGCGCCAGCGAGGCTGACCTGACCCGGACGGACGGACCCTGCCGTGTGGGGCCCGGATCCCAGCGCGGAACACCATAATTTAGCAGCAGCGCCAGCGTCCCGAGCCTTGGCTCCACCCGGTATCCCAACCCGAGGGAATTGCGGAATCCAACACCACCAAATCCCCCAAATTAACTCCACGCCAAGGAAACAAAACGCCCCCCCAATTCCAGACGCCAACGCGAGGTCGACGAAGGCCACGTCTCCGACTCCGGCTCGATTTCCACCCCCCCCAAATCCTCCTCCGGCGAGCGGCCGGCCGCGAGACACCCCGGACTCTCCCGCGCGGCGATTCTTCGGTACCCCGATCGGAGGAGGAGGCGGCGGGGAGGGAGGAGGAGGATGAGCTTCCAGGACCTGGAGGCGGGGAACGCCCGCGGGCTGCCGCGGAGGGGCGGTGGCGGCAGGGCGGGCGCCGCGGCCGCCGGGGCGGGGGCGTCGCAGGCCGTGGCGTCGGGGGTGTTCCAGATCAACACGGCGGTGTCGACGTTCCAGCGGCTGGTCAACACGCTCGG
Organism: Oryza sativa Japonica Group; assembly: GCF_034140825.1. Lineage (NCBI taxonomy): Eukaryota > Viridiplantae > Streptophyta > Magnoliopsida > Poales > Poaceae > Oryza > Oryza sativa. The sequence goes on along the minus strand of NC_089035.1, from coordinate 8,490,961 downwards.
CACGCCCAAGGACACCCCCGACCTCCGCGAGAGGATGTGAGGCTCCCCCCGCGCCATACTCTCTACCTACCCCACGTCTGTTTGGTTTTGGTTTGATTTGGAGCGGGGGTCGGGGGATCGATTTTGGTTCGATTTGGAGCGGGGGATTGGGGGATTTTGCGATCCGGGGCTCCGATTTTGGATGCGCGTGATGAATTTTGGGGGGGAATTGTGCGGCTCCGCTGCATGATTTGCGATCTCGATTAGGTTATATGTTTATGCGGTCGATTCGCGTGATGAACCTATGTCTCTCATATTATGTGTTGCTTAGGGATCGCTTCTCCCCTTCTCTTCGTGATATCTCTCTTATTACGTGTTGCTTAGGATTGCTTCTCCCTTCTCTTCGTGATAATTATGTATTAGTGATAATTAGGGATTCAATTTGGGGAGCCCTGCCTGTAGTTTATCTACTAGCAACTCATGTTTGGGTGATAGCCGCTGAACTTAGGTAGAATTGATGAATCATGCCATTCCTGGTATATGAATAGATCCGATGGCCTCGAATAAGATGTTTTCTCCATTCCTTTCTACTGAAATTGATTCAATTTATGCCATGTATGGCCTGGCATGCTGTCTTATAGTGTAGTAACTTGTATTATGCCTTAACCCTTTTTCTGTACTTTAGACTAGTTATTTTTTTGGTTTGATGGGTCGATTTACTTTCTGTTGGTGTTGCTTGCAGACACAAGACACGTCAACACATAACACAACTGGTGAAGGACACATCGGAGAAGCTTAAACAAGCTAGCGAGGCTGATCATCGTGTCGAAGTCAGCGTAAGTATTCTCTTGCATCTTTGTCCAAGTTGCTTTTTTCTCAAAACAGAATTGGAACTGTTTCTATCTTGTATGTTTGAAACCAGAATTATTTCAGTACTCTTCACCTTTTGCATCAAAATGAAATGGAATTGCAACATGTGATGCTACTTTTTGAACCAGAAAACCTTCAATTTTGACATTTTCCTTCAAAGTACAGAAGAGTGTAATAATGCATATTGGTTTGGAAACTGAACCTACCCAGTCCTTATATTCTGACTGGAAACATCACTTCTAATTTGGGCATTTTTTATCTGTATCAGTCTTAGTTTTGCCTGACTACTGTGAACAGTGATTTGCCTCAGCACATAAAACAAATTGTTTTCTTAAATACTCAATATGCTCCAGTCATGATATTTTCAAGTGTGTTGCCATGCCACTGGAGAAATAATCTACAAGCAGATTTTAGAATCATGTAGAGATCAAATGTAGCATTTGCATTTCTTATATGAGCTGCTTTATGTAGTATTGATTGCCTATGAATCTATGATCATTACTATTTTAAGGAACATTTCTATGTTCCATTTTTGCTGATGTATTACACAATGTGTGTTGATGACCTCGTTTGGAACTACAGGCCAGCAAAAAGATTGCTGATGCGAAGCTAGCAAAGGATTTCCAAGCAGTTCTGAAAGAATTTCAGAAAGCTCAACGGTTAGCGGTAGAAAGAGAAGCTGCTTATGCACCCTTCATTTCTCAAGCGGGCTTGCCACAAAGGTAGTTTGCTAGTCAGCTGGTGTACTTCTTTCTGTAAATACTTGCTTATTTTTCTTCCTGGCATCTTATGTTTTTGAACAAAAGTGCACTTACTACAATAATATAATTCATGGCATATTGTTTATCATTTTCTTGGTAGTGTACTAATGCTACAGCATCCTGTTACATTTTACTTACTCTGCAGAATAATTTTGTTGCATACTCTCTCTTGAACAAATAAATTATTCTACGTCAAGTTTTAAAAAAATTTCATGAAAAAAATATTTTCAGTTTGACTGGACTTAACACTGGATTATGTTTTCTGAGGTAAATGGAATAATAATAACACTGGATTAGTGCTTTTAATCTGCCAAGTGCTTGATGACCCTAATAGTTAATGCCCTGGTTTATTCCAACCTAATACAATACCTTCTGGTGCGCATTTACAGGATGAGCATTCATATTTGATCCTATCCAAATAGTTCGTATTGCTGTTTTGATCTACTGTAGCGTATAAGTTTCTCTGCCTGTTTTACCCTTAAATATCTAGCGTTTTGTTCATGGTCCACTTTCTCAGCCCCCAGGCCCTAGCTTTCAATATCATAAATTCATTTTCTGACTAAACTTGCGATGAAGTTTGTCTTATTCATAGAACTCAGAATAATAAAACCACTTTCAAGTGTAGCCTGTCTTCTTGGGTCTTCCAAGTAAAACAGCAAAACATTATTTTCTTAAAATTATCTCCATTCAATGGTACTTTAGATCATTGCAAAATTTTGTACCTCACATTCATTATATGTTAATTTTCTGTAATAATAATAACAACATATTTTTGAGGCTGGTCTATGATAATATATTGTCAAAGTTTTTCCAGTATGTTGTCAACATATGAGTAATCTAGGATGGCTTGTTCTTTGCAGCTATAACTCGAGCGAGGTGAACAATGGTGCTGATAAGTTGGCTGAGCAACGCACGGCGCTTCTAGAATCAAGAAGGTGAATTGATAGTACTATTTGGTTATGCTTTGGACTATTTGTTTTCGAACATTTCTATAAAGTATTCACTTGTTTTGAAATGAATGAACAAATTCACTCCTTTGCAAATGTGTGAACATGATAACCTCAATTTTTTTCTTTACTGTAGGCAAGAATTAGTCTTCTTGGATAATGAGATCGTGTTCAATGAGGCCGTCATTGAGGAGAGGGATCAGGGAATACAAGAAATTCAGCACCAAATTACTGAAGTAAATGAAATCTTCAAAGATCTTGCTGTTCTAGTCCACGATCAAGGACAAATGATTGGTATGTGGTACCGTTGGGGATGATAGATGGGATTATGTGCTATTTGATACGTTGAAGCACGAGGCTGCTCATATATCTGGTATGTTATATCTGATTGTGTATCTCCTCCTATACTGCAGATGACATTGACACCCATATCGAGAATGCTGTTATAGCGACTACACAAGCAAAAGGCCAACTCTCTAAGGCTGCTAAAACTCAGAAGTCGAACTCTTCGCTGGTACTTTTAGACTCCTTTAGCACTCATTAATATATTTCACTGGCACTCACTTCAACATGTGAAACATTGTTCGATTCTCATTTTATGTTGCAGATATGCTTGTTGCTGGTTATATTCGGGGTGGTCCTGCTCATAGTGATAATCGTCCTCGCAGCCTAGGCAGCAGCCTGGAAGAACATGGGACTCCTAGATCTGGTTGAGCTTAGAGCGAAGTATTCCTTCCTGATTTAATTTTGCTGTGAAGTCGGGAATGTATCCTGATCTCCTGCCTGGAGGAGGGGGTTGCGTTCTGGTCTTGTGCCATGGTGGTGTATGTGATGATGAATGGTGTGTCTGGAATGCATGGTTTATATATAAGTAATTAAGTATAATCGCTTGGTGTCACTCTAGTGCCTCCTGCCTTGCTCGCTCGCCCCTGTTTATATCTTGTGATGTATCGTTGAGTGAGTGTTGTAAGAACGAGGAGTTTGGTCTTTGCATTATAATAGTTGCTTAAGTTGGTCAGTAACCGTCGCAATTTGTTGAAACATTTCGTTTTTCTCTCCCTTCTCTCCTGTCCTCGTTCTACTGTTAGTATCTTGTTTTCGCGCATAAAACTGCTCCTGTCCTCGTTCTACTGTTAGTATCTTGTTTTAGTGCATAAAACTGAGTTGTGGATGTTCACTGTTCAGTATATGTAATTACTTCCTCCGTCCCAAAAGCATCTAACCTAGTTAGGGATGAGACATATTCGTTAGGGATGAGACATATTCTAGTATGATGAATATATGTTGGGGATGAGACATATTCTAGTATGACGAATATAGATATATGTTTATCTATATTTATCGTATTAGAATATGCTTCATGTTTCATCCTCTAAGATTTCTGTTTTTTTTTTGGACGAAGCGAATATGTATTTGTAGCCACGTCCAGGGGATCCAGAGCCGTATGTGTAAGTTACAGATTTGCGCTTCGCCACTTTGGCTGTGGTTAGTTCAGCGTAAAGTTTGGATTTTGGTTGAAATTAGAGATGATGTGACTGAAAAATTGTGTGTGTATGACAGGTTGATGCGATGAAAAATGACTGAAGTTTGGATCCAAACTTTGATCTAAACACAGCCTTTACCATGCTATGACCAAGAGCTGTGACGCGCTTGGACCCTGTGCAAGTCAAGGTCAGCTCAACTCTGGTTTTGTCTCAGTTTTCTTGTCTTGATATGAAAATGGAACAGAATTAGAGTGAGCATCTTCAGAAATCCGATCATCTTTTTCACATTCGTACATCTTGATAATGTACGTGTAACTCTGAACTTCTCTTTCAGATGAGTTTTTGTTTAAGCTGTGTTTCTTTTTTTTTTGTTGAAGTTCCAACACATCTTTCTCGTTTTCCAAACTATTAAACGGTGTATTTTTTTAAACAAAATTATACGAAAGTTGCTTTAAAAAATCATATTAATCATTTTTTAAAAAGCTAATACTTAATTAATTATGTGCTAATGATCATTCCGTTTTACGTGCACGATATATTAGTTCCGTCAGCAAGGAACGAAAGCAACCTACGAGTGTACTCCCTTTATAAAAAAAAAAAAGCTAACCTAAAGAGATCTCTCTCCTACTAGTACAATGAAAATGAATCTGGACAACTATGAGGGGTTAGTTTTTTTTTTTTTGGCATAGGGGAGTATTTGAAGGGGGGAGAAAAAAAGAAATTTGAGAAATATGTAAAACGATTTAAACCATTAGCGTATAATTAATTAAGTATTAATTATTTTATATTTTTTAAAAAAATAAATATTATGATTTTTTAAAGGGAGAATAGCTAATATGGTCCTTAAAGTTTCGCTCCTGGGTCATTTTAGTCCTTAATATTTCATATTGTCCAAACAAGTCCTTTAAATTTATCATGTGGACTGATATAGTCCTTGGTCCCACCAAAATCACCACATGGACATTGTCGGTGATATGGGACCGGGAGTATCATGACCAGAGGCTTGAGGCAGACGCAATCGCCCACATGGCCTGGCACCTTCGGGGACGTCGGGCCCGAGGGTGAGGTGTCCGCCCTCCTCCTGATTTCCCCCGAGGGGGGGTCGGGTTGCGCTTGCCCCGGCCCCGAGGGCCGAGGCACCCCGACCCCTTAAGGAAGTCTGCGCCACATATATGGGATAAGTGAGCACAGCTGTGCTCACCTAACAGCATTTATTGCAGTCTGGTCAAGCGTGTCACGCTGCATGCAACGCAGTACAGCGCGTTCCTTTATCCGGTCTGTGACCAGTCACAGACCGGTCAGATCACGGGTTAGGTGGCGACTGGCGGTCTGACGCACACCTTGCCCCATCCCGTCAAGACGAAAGCCTCTAGGCACTCGTCTCAAGCCGGAGCTAGCGTGTTATCTCTTAGAGATGGCACGTTAGCCCTGGTCAGATTTATACCAGGCTTCATCCTAACCATTACAGGCAAGGTGTTACACGAAGAAGGGCAAACATGCACGTTGTTAAGCTGACGCGTGGTGGACAAGAATGACCGGTCTGGCACTGGTCGCGTCATCGACAGACAGCCACGGTCCCGCGTCATCTCTGTCTTCGGGGGAGGTGGGGGTAGGTGTGGGCTGTCCCATCAGAAGGGCTCCCGGATGGAAACCGTACCGATCTCCGCCCATTAAAGAGAAAAAGAACAGTCCAGTTTGGAAAGAGAAAGGTGCATGTGGTATCCCCTTGAGATATAAAAGGAGGACCTTGCCCATTTAGTGGGGGGACTTTTTCCCTTTTGGAAGGCAGAGGGGAAAGGAAGTGAATACTTTGTAGCTCCCTCATACACAGATCCACTAAAAACACAGGAGTAGGGTATTACGCTTCCCAGCGGCCCGAACCTGTATACATCGTCCGTGTCTCGCGTTTCTTCCGGGCACGCGATCTTCCCACATACAGAGAGAGCTTGAGATCTCACCCTAAGCCCCCGGCCGAACTGGCAAAGGGGGGCCTGCGCGGTCTCCCGGTGAGGAGCCACGAGCTCCGTCAGACATGCCATGTCACATTCCTATGCAAAATCTATATGATTTGTCCAATTTACCCTTACGCACAGGAAAATAAAAAACAAAAGGAAAAAGTTAAAAAAAATACATGGTATATGTAAGAGCAAAAATATACCTCTAAAGGGTGAAAAAAAGAGTATTTTTTTCCTATGGCTATGTCTAATTCACTTTTATATTTATTTTTCTATGATATACATAAGGTTAAATTAGACAATTCATCATAGATTTTGCATGAATGATGACATGGCATATCCATATGATGATTTTGGTGGACCTAAGGAGTATTCTAGGCCTTATGACAAAGTTTAAGGATTTCTTTAGACTATTTAAAAGGTTAGGACTAAACTGATTCTATAAAGAAATTTTAGGGACTAAAGTAGCTGTTCTCCTTTTTTAAACTAATTCTCTTAAAAGAATTTTATAAAAAAACACATCGTTTAGCATAAGCGTCAGTGCGGGAAAACAGAAAACAGATATATTTTTTCCTCTCTCAGTCTGGTGCAACAAACGCAGCCGTACGAGTGTGTTCGGGAGGAGGTAGAGTGGAAAACGGAACTTGCATTCGGTATGATTTAAAATACTTTAAAAATGGATTAATATGATAAGCAGAACCCAGCATGTAGTAGACTCCACGTGGACTTGGCGTTGACGAGGAGAGACTGAATAGTTCAGTCTTCGCCCGATCGGACCAGAGCTCCAGGTCCTTTTTACCTGAACGCGCGATATCCACGGAGCTCAAGGTCGTCGGACAGAAGACTTGAGTGGACTAGCAACTCCGTGCTGTGCTTCCCATCTCCTTCAGAGAAATTACCTCCCAAACCGATTGGCAGCGATCAAGAAAGTACGTGATTTAACTATGAAATTTCTCCTCTATATATGGCGGTGCGTGTGTTTGTGTGCATATGCACTCAGCATGTTTGAAAACAAGAACACAAGATAGGAGTAGAAAAGAAGATCTTAGTAGACAAGAAGTATTGGCTTCGTCTAAATTGCTGCAAAAATTTTACTGTTCTTTCTCCGATCTAATTAAGCTTTGCAGCTGGACATTGAGTTAGGGGCCGGCGTGGTGAGGTAAGATGGACGCCGGAGCAGTTGAGGACGGCCGCGCCGGCCACCTGGCGGAGGTCGGCGGGGAGCTGGGCGACAACCACCGGCGGGAGAACGGCAGTGTCGCCGCCGGCGGCGGCGGGCGGCGGCCGCAGTCACGCGCCGGGGTTCGGGGCGAACAAGAACGACACGCTGCTGGTGGTGGCGACGCTGATCACGGCGCTGACGTACCAGCTGGGGACGAACATCCCGGGAGGGTACTGGCAGGACGACGGCGCCGGCGACCCGATCATGCGGGACAAGCACCGGCGGCGGTACTGGCTGTTCATGGCGGCGAGCTGGGCCGGGTTCGGGAGCTCGATGCTGCTCACGCTGGCGCTGCTCACCGGCGTGCCGCCGCGGTCGCGCGCCGTGCAGTGGCCGTTCCTGGTGTCCTACTCCAGCCTCGTGCTCACGTTCGTCACGTCGCAGTCGGGGACGTCGCTCGCCATGGACGTGCTGATCTGGGCCGCCGTCATGGCCGTGCTCGCCGTCGGCATCAAGTACCGACGCCTCGACAGGCTCCGCTTCTTGTTCTGCCCACCTGCTCCGTGACCAAACGTTGATCTACAAATTAATATTGGCATGATTAGTTAGCTCTTTTCTGTTCTCGTTGGGCTAGCCGAGCACCCTGCGTGGTGGCAGCGGTAGCGCGTCCGAGTCCGAGTCCGAGTCGCGCGCTACGACGGCACACGCGGGTCGCGGAGCGCTCATGGCGCGCATATGGAATCCGGGTCGTGTGCACTCTGAGCGGGATGCGTGGGATGGCGCGTGTCGTCAACCGCGGAGTGTCGTGGAACGCTGCATGACCATCTCACGGCCACCGCCATCGCAGTGACGAGGCCGGCATAGAGGGGAAGGTGGGTTGGGGAAAGTCCCACACACTCTCATAGCGGATTGGCGGTCGACGGTAGGAGCTGACTTGGCTCTAATACTACTTGTTGGCTCTTGTCTATGAATCACACACGCGAACGTGTGGTTGAAACATCAGGTGTTTGTCCCAAGGTTCGTGTGTGTTATTTGTATCGAGAGCCAACAAATCATATCAGAGCCATATCGGCTCCTACCACGAATTGTCTCGTGTGTAGATCAAAGACCCTATTATGGACCCCGCAAAAAAAAAAGATCCCATTATGGGCCCCAAGGGTGCTCCACCTCCCTACATCAGCCTTGGTCGTGCAACGCTTGGTCAAGGAGGTTAGAGGGTCAACTTCGTACCCAATGCTCACGAAAACGGCCTATACCGATGGAGTGCTGATGACTTGCTCACGAGGTTTTTGTTGTAAAATTTAGAAAATAAATTAGAAGCCAAAAGCTGAGAAATTTAGCTTTGTTATATTCTCATATCGAAGCTGATTGCCAATCGACTGCTTTTTAGAATTTTAAAGCTCCTCAAATATGTTATATATATTGGCCACCAAATAGGGTATGATTTTACAAGACCAAGTTAGATATGACCATGACTTGTCATGAGCTGATCAAAATTCTCTCTACGAGTACCTCAAGAGTACAGGAACTTAGAGATACGAATACCCTGTAAGGTCAAGACACCAAGGCCCTGTTTAGTTCACATCAAACTTTCTCCAAACTCCCAACTTTTCATCACCTCACATCACATCCAAAACTTTCCTACTCACATAAACTCCTAACTTTTTTCCAAACTACCAACTTTCCCCAAACTTCTCCCAAATTTCAGGAACTAAACACAACTCAAGAAATCACCGAAGTACCGAACTATCATGCATAAGAAGCCATCAACAACCTCAAGCCGAAGACCATATCATTGACCACATCTTGCCACTGCTTACCTCGTCGAGTTAGTCGACTAGGTCTAGATAGGGGTGTGATCGGTCAATTTCAAATTGGATAATGGCTAAACTATATCATACACGATATAAGTTGAGACGGATTGGAAAATGAATCGAATGTGTGTCAAGTGAGAATACAAATATGATGTGTGGAGAATATGTGAACTAGAATCAGTTAGTAATCTATTTTGGTCCGAATCGAATACCTAAGTAGTTTCATTTCAAGTTTTCAACTATACAATAATAACAATGTAAGCACTTACATGAGATAATTTAGAATATTTGATACTAAATTGATATATTTTGCTAACTATTAATGGTATTGCGACAAAAAAAGGTAACTAATTATATTCTCAAATTCAACCGGATGTAGACTTAGACGGACAAAAATGTTATTTGGATGTCAAAATCAAAACCATTATCGCTCCCATTTATTTAGACCGTTCAAACATGAATTCGAGTGGATGAGATTTTATTATTCAGATCAGATGTGAAAATTATTATCATTCCATTTATTTCCATTATGTAATTATCAGGTTCATTAATCACATAAATTGAGATAATAAATATCTAACTTGCACTCATATATCTTACTCTATAGTTCAACAAGGTGTTTCACTCATCACTCATTCTTTCATTACTCATGGAACGGTCCAGATCATCTCTGTGTAAAATCCAACGCTCAGGATCGTCTCCACCTCTCCACCGCGCCATCCTCTCCGCCCCCTTTCTCTCGCTCTCACGCGTCCCCGCCCCTCCCCAACCGCGCGCCGCTCCCCAACCCTAATCTCTCCCTCTCACGCGGCACCACCGCCGTCGTTGCCGCCCTCGACTGCCGCAGCTCCGCCGTCGTCGCATCCGTCGTCTCGCCGCCACCGATCCCCGCGCCACCACCGTCGCCGCCGCCCTCGACTGCCGCCACTCCGCCGTCACCCATCGTCGCATCCGTCGTCGCCGCCGCCCTCGACTGCCGCCGCTCCGCCGTCGTCGCATCCGTCGTCGCCGCCACCCTCGACTGCCGCCGCTCCGCCTTCGTCGCATCCGTCGTCTCGCCGCCACCGATCCCCGCCGCCGGCTCGCCCTCAACCAATCCCCATCACCGTCGTCGCATCCGTCGTCGTCCAGGATTTACGTCACCGTTCCGTCACCGCACCCACACGATGATCCCCGGCGACGGAACGGGTCATGGTGGCCTTGGAGGATACTCGGGCCCGACGAGCTCTCGGCGTCTCAGGTAATGTCGCCGAAGACAAGAACTCCGGTCAAGCTCCTCGGCCGTGAGGACGCAAGCGTGTGAGTGTATCCCTTTTCCCTCAAATTTAATTATGTACTCTGTTACTTAGTTCTATAATTCATCTGCTCAGTTAGTGTCCCATCACAATCGCTTGGTCAGGATTGAATGTTCTGTGGATTGGATTGGGAGTTGTTTGCTCAAGGAGCAATTAGGGAATATTTTAGTTGGTTGCGGCTGCAAATACCATCAGAACAACAATGGAGTATTTAACAAGAGCCAACAGCCTTTTGTTTCAGATGAATTCCCTCTGAAGTCACCCGTCAATTGACTAATGTTAGACAATCTACCATCTAGAGGAGATCATTCCTGAACCCAATATGGTGATAAGCCGCCTCTGTTGATGTGTTACACTCATTGTTACTTGTTCTGAGGTGTACACCTTGCTTGCTATATTGGAAGAATGAATTTAATTCACATGGATATAATATTTTGCAATTTTTGTATATGAAATTATATGCATGTTCTTGTGATGTGAGAAGGTTAAATTCCTTTGTGGGATGCCCATTTAATTTCTGGTTGCTAATTTTACTGAAGAATGAGAGTAGGTTATGATGTCTTGGGTTTTGATAAGTAGGGTGTAAATTTTTATAGTACAATAAACATGCGTGCTGGTCATTCTGTTATGTGGGATTGAAACAAGTGATGCTGGCAATTCAGGTGCAGACCAGCTTTTGGTTCTGTAAATTATTTTCTCAATTTAAATAGATCATGTATTGTGATGATGCGAATATAATATTATGATGTTATCATGTGTTCAACAGAGCTTAAAAAATACTCACAAACTGGATTCTCGTAGTTATACAGTTTAAATAAGTTATAAGCACGATTTGGGTTTGATGTCTTCCATTTGATTTTTAGCGCTCCTCCCTCTTGCTCCGATCTGGCCTTAGTGATGCCGCCCTGTTTTCGCGGTTGATCCCGGCACCAGCCCCTTCCTCTGGCCGCGTGCGAGTTCGAGATTCCAAGTCCCGGTGGTCGGATTTCTCAACCCCGGCACTGGCCTCGCACAGGCTGCGATCCGCTCGCCAACAAGGTAAGTCATTATTGGGATGTTTATATCTGAAAATTTAGATAATTTCTTTTGAACTTCATTGCTTGGTCAACAACATAACCCAGGAAACCAATTAAATTGATAGACATGTTGTGTGCTCTCTTAAGAGATCAACATCCAAATTGACATCCAAGTTAAAAGAAGAATTTAATTATCTAAATCATGATGCCAATATTGAGAGCTTCTTTTACTTTCCGTTGTATACATTTTCTGTGATGTGTACCGAAGGTTATATACATAATGAGATTTTACTTCAATGGTGGAATTGTGCTCTATTGAACCACATGGAAAGTTCTGATTTGTGCAGTGATAATTTTTCCCTTTAAAAAGTCAAATTTGGTTTACATTTTTATTCATGACACCTGAATATGTAGAATGCCATGCATTAGTAATGTGCAAGCACTTTCAATGTATTGTCTAAACTCTAAAGGAACAACTTACCAGTTTATTAGTGAATTTATGAAAAAAAAATCAGATGTTTAATGTCTGAATAAATTCAGATTCTCTTCTCTGCTTCATGCCTTCATCAGGATGAGGTAGTTAGTGTTGTACTGTAGTTGACGAATCGATTTGTTCGCATCGTGATAAGGCGCAGAAGGTAAGGCGGAAATTGCCTTGGTTTATCCTCTCCCCCTAAATTTCCTCTGCTGCGATTGGTTGATTGGTTAATGAAAAACCCAATACTTGCAAGCAGATTCTGATTAGATTCTTAATTATTGGGATTTTCTAGAGTTAGTTTAAGGAAAAGTGAGTTAATTATCGACGATGAAATATACACTTCCATGATTAGAATTATATATCGTATAGACAAATATGTGTATGTATTAAAAATATCTGACAAATTGGACTGTATGATTATAATGCCTTTCAACCATTGCTTTGTGCAATGCTCATTATATCTCCCGGAAATTAATCGATTTCTGCTTTTGTACCATGTGCAATGTTTACTTTTAAACTGCTCAGGTTCATTCTATCTTATTTTCTGGTGCTTCTGAAGCGATGTATATTTCTTCATTTTTAAACTGCTCAGGTTCATGAATGCCACCATCACTGAATGCACATCTGGTCCTCCCTTATTTTCGTTCGTATGTAGTATGTACGTAAGAACTAACAAGTTTATTCATTCAAAGAAAAACTAACAAGTTTATGTTAAGCTTCCTTTTTAATAATATTTTACATTACTGATATTTAGTGCAGTGAAAAATGCTGCAAATCTCTGATATTTAGTGCAGTGCAAAAATGATACATAGCTTGATTGGATGCTCTTTCTCATTATGGCCAACTGCTTGATGGAATTTTTTCCATGTGAAAACAAATGTTTACTCTGTTTCAGGCTTGTGTAGAGAAGAAAAGGTGGAATTGTGGAAGGTAATCGCGGGGAGTTTTGGTTCATTTTTTGAAGATTTCTCTAATTGGTACGTACTAATTAACCAATTGGAGTTTTGGTCTCGTTACTCACTGTAAAAACATGATGGTAAAAAAACAGTTTAATCCTATTGGTACTCTTTTATCCCATTGAACATTTTGTCGTTGTGTCATTGACTACTATCAAAAAGGAAAAACAGTGGATGACTCTTTCAGGAAATATAGGATAGCCCCATTGATGGCACATTTTGAACCGTTCATGATCCCTGATTTATTCTCTTGACCATATTCTGCACTGCTATGCTTGCTAAGTAATACAAATATATTTATATCCCTGTAGCATGTCAGTTACTCTATAAGACAATTTTTTTTACATAACTAATTAACATTTTTACTAAACTCTTTTATTTTGACAATCACTCTAAGACGTATGCAATTGCGTCTTACGAAAGCAAGTGACCCTGAGAGCACTGATCTTTGTAAAGATGCACACAGCTTACTGCAGGAGAGGATAACAAAATAGAAGTCTATAAAAATCTATAGAAGGGATCAAATATGCTTGACTGAATGATAGAGATGGAAAAATGAAGAAGTGATGACTGTTGTTTCACAATGTATTCATTTCATCTATCCTATAATTGTAGTGGTGTGTCAATGTGTGATACTTCTAGATTTTCCCAGCTCCATTTTGCCAGCTCCGTGTGTGTTAATGATTCAGAAGTCGTGGAATTGCTTGGAACATGTAATTTATTCTCAACCATTTTTTGTGGAAGTGTGGATGTGCATTGTCTAATATATTGGTATTGAAGTGATTAAATATGATTATTGATGGTTTTGAATTAATATTTTAGATAATATAATATCACTGTACTTTGCCTTAATATCTGACCTAGATCAAAATAAAGCTCAATTGGGTGGATTCTAGGAAACATATTTTTACTACTTCCTCCATTTCACATTATGTGTCTAGATTCATTAACATCTATATGAATGTGGGCAATGCTAGAAAGTTCTATAATATGAAACGGAGGAAATAACGTGTAATTCGTTAACAAAAATGTATTATAACACCGTAGAGTTAGCACGGGCAGATTACTAGTCTACATTAGTGTCATATATGTACTTTTTATACTTTGTATATATATCCTAGTGGGCCGTAGGGGTATTTCCTTGAATGGGGGCATGAACCTATATAAAATCTTCTCGGAAAATATAGGGATTGATACCTTTCTAGTTTGTACAATTAATCACATCTAGGTATATGTAAAACATTTATTCCGCTACTAATCATTGACAAAAATCTTTAAAAAATCAGAAAATCTAGAGAACGGAGTCCCGTAGACACGGGATACTACTAGTAAATATCCAGCACCACTACTCACACCACCTATTTAATCTTATCCTCTCCTTAATCTCTTCCCCTTCCCCTCCACACACTCTTTCTCTCTCTCTACCACCCACATGAGCACGGAGGCAATGACGGCAGCTGGTCATGCAGGGTGGCGCGTCGGGCGTCGAGGAAGTTGCCGTCTTGATCGCCGCCGTTGCTGTTGGTGGAGGTGTAAACTGAGTAGAGGAGGAGATCACGAAGTTGTTTGTGGGGTAGGTGTCCGAGCACATGACGGAGGTGGAGCTGCTCACCACGTTCCAAGATGCAGCCATCGTCAACGAGGTCACTACCATCAAGGACAATGCCCTTTTGTGGTGTAGATATGTAGACCAAGATCTGGGTTCATGACCCTCAAGCTCCTGCCTTGGCTTGCTTTGGGGTTTGATTTAGGTTTTTCTACATGTTCTATGGGTGTTTCTACAGCTATGACGACTTTTTTCTGGAATCGATTTCCCTTATTGGTTTTTATTGAGCCCTCTCTTGATAAACATATGATTTTCTAGCATTGAAATTATTTACGTTGATTTTATCTTGAGTTTTCTCTTCATACATGGATATCCTTCTGAGTATCCCAGTGATACTCCAGTAGTATCATGGTACTCTAGTGTATCACGTCGGTGATATCATGATACTTAGGTATCAGGCATGATACCTAACGATATCATAGGTGATACCTACAAATATCAGGCTTGATATTTGGATACCATGGTCTGGTAACCTGGTATCATAATACTTAGGTATCAGGCATGATACCTAACAATATTATAGGTGATACCTACAAGTATCAGGCTTGGTTTTAGGTACAATGGTTTGGTACTCTGGTACCATGATACTCAGGTATCAGGCATGATACCTAATGATATCATAAGTGATACCTACAAGTATCAGGCTTGGTATTTGGGTACCATGGTCTGGTACCCACTCGATACCAAAGTTACCAAAGTCTAGTATCAAGGTATCCGATACCTAGTACCTACCTATATGTATCATGTCTGGTACCCTAGGTACCTGGTATCAAGTCAAGGAGAGAGGGGACACATGTCATTGCTTTTTGGTCGCCTGACGATGGACCTCCCATTGGCTCTTCTTCATCCTTCCTCTTCTCAATGCCTGCCTCCTTCCTTGCAATTGATGTGGCTGAGCGAGGCAGCAAGATGAGCACCGCTGCTTTATTTGTTTTATGCGTGGTTGCTCAGGTAGGTAGAGAAAAGAAAAGGATTTATTAAAGTGTACCATTCTAACGGTATCCCGTACCCTCTAAAAAAATTCATGTCTAATTGGTGTCTTTCAAATGGAGTCTTCCTTCAAATTAATTTGGGCCATCCGTGTTTTGGCTTGTGACCTAATAAATTGTGTCCGTGTTTTGCCGTTACCCAAGTGATGCTGTTGTTTGGGTACATCATCAACAATTTTGTAAGTGCTAAAGGAGACAGTGCCATAGGCGGTGAAGATGATTGAAACCATGAGGACGTACAACAGTAGTTGCCTTAATGGAGGCACTGATCTCCTCAAAGAATTTGTCCCTATTTTGCTTCCATTTCTTTTAGTCTCTCCAAAATATACAACAATCAATCTTCTCTTGCGTACACTTGGATTCCATAGACTCTTGGCTACTTATGGTAGATTTGGTGCAAAATAGGTAGTTCTGACACCAGTTCATTAGCAAACCACCTCAATTAGCTCAATCAGCAACAGTTTCAATGTAGCAACAATCTCAATACAAGGAGCAACGGTTTTCTAGTACAATAGTGAAAATTTTTCTTAGATGGAAGATGAAAGGAATATAAGGCTTAGAAGGTGTGAAAGCTTAGACCAGATAGGCCGTGCTTAGGCCTGGTTTAGTTCTCAACTTTTTTTTCATACTTCCAACTTTTCCATCACATCAAAACTTTCATACACACAAACTTTCAACTTTTTCGTCACATCGTTCCAATTTCAATCAAATTTTCAATTTTAGCGTGAACTAAACACACCCTTAGTTCCCTTCAAACTTCCAAAAATTCCGTCGCATTAAATATTTGGACACATGCATGAAGCATTAAATGTGGACGAAAAAAAATCAATTGCACAGTTTGCATGTAAATTGCAGGACGAATCTTTTGAGCTTAGTTACGCCATGATTTGACAATGTGATGCTACAGTAAACATTTCCTAATGACGGATTAATTAGGCTTAATAAATTCGTCTCGCAGCTTACAGGCGGAATCTGTAATTTGTTTGTTATTAGTCTACGTTCAATACTTTAAATGTGTGTCCGTATACTTCAAAAAATTTTGGGACTATTAGCCAGCTACAAACATATTTTAATGAGATAAAAAATAAGAGAGAAGAGTAGCGGACTGCAGATCTGTAGCCAGCTGCAGCACGGACTCCAAGACGCAATGTGTGTATGACAGTGGGACTATATACTAATAGTATAATAAGCAACTATTGAATGAATTGGCTATTAGATTGGCTATAGATGAATTGGAGTTAGTAGTTGGCTATACCATTAACCTTGCTCTTAAGAAATTCGTAACTTTTCGTTCATCACCTCTTTTTTTTCCGTGTTTTGGTCTGTCAATGCGCTAATTTGGTTGAATCGGACTCGAGTTCAGCAGAGAGATAAAAATTGGGTTCTCCGGAGAGATAAACTCAAGTTCGAGCTCGACACGGGAGCGATTTCCACAGGATTTTCTTAAATTTCTTGAGGGGAAGATAGAGTAGAAGATATAGATCAAAAGTTCTCAACTAATTTGAGATTATCTCCACGAGTTTGGTTGAATTGGACGCGGGATCGGGGTGGCGTCACGTGTTGGCTGGCTCTGGCTCGACTGGAGCTTGAAGAAGCTACTGTAGTGATAGGGACATAATTTAGACTTCTGCTGGGACTTCTTTTCGTAGGCCCGATTGAAGGAGGACGCAAACTAATAGAAATGAAACAACAGAGAAACATAGAAGAGATATAAGGGAGGAAATCTGCACTTTTCCATATTCAGCCAAACCTAAAAGAGAGGATTTTGATTCCTTTTTCCAATTAAATAATTGCTGAAGTGATCTTTCATTTTCATGTTTCTAAAACCCAGTTGTATCCCATGTGTGTTGGCAGGAAGAAAACAGTTCGGTTTGCTGGTTGATATGGGATTATGATTTGGATTAAATCTAATTCTAATTACAAAGATAGAGCTTATATTTGATAAATCTACATCATTATATTTAAACATGGACCAAAACTTATTCTAGATCCACTATGATCAACGGTGTATATTTTTCTTTCAATTAATCTGTTGATTTCTAAGCCACAAATGTGAATAAATTTTTCTTTATTACTGTAATAAAATAATTTATAAATGTATGGGAAAAAACACACATATATATAGTGCTTCTACATGGAAAGAAAACATATGTTACACTAAGTATGAAAAAAAATGTCATTTAATATTTGGTGTACTTTTATTTTTTCCGTTGCAATGCACGGACATTTTTTTAGTATATACATATATTGTCGACGTTGGATGTCTCGACTACGGTATTTGGACAGTATGGGGATCGTTGGTGCTAGGATATACACGAGACTGAGGTAAAAGAGATGGAGACAGGGATTTTTATACAGGTTCGGGCCCCTGAGTTGTCAGGTAATAACCCTACATCCTGTTGGCCGAAGCCGGTATTGCTCTTATTCACTATAATCACACCAGTACAATATGTAGGTAGCCTATCTAACTGTTGTCGACATGTCGGTCTGAAGGTCTGACTCGTAGTCGACAACAGGGTAGTCTTCCTCCTCGAATCCGTGCCCAGCGAGATCAGAGATAGCGCTTTCGTATCTCCTGACGGTATCCGGAGACACTGTAGGGGAATAGCCATGCCTATCCTTGAAGTCGATATCCGGCGGCGTGTCTTGGCGTATGTAGGCTTGTATGTTGTGGCTTCTAGTGGGCGTGTGTTGATTGTCATGGGTGTCTTCCATGGTCCTTTCATGGTGGTTGTCTCTCCCTCTGTCCTCCTAGGAGGGCTTGTATTTATACCCATAGGTGTCCCCTTGTCCAAGTAGAACTAGGGAAACCAATATGGATACAATTCGAGTAGTCCTTGTCGTTTCCATGTAGAACTCTGGTTGTCTTTCCTTATCTGGAACTCCCTCGAGGTCAGTTTCCGTATAAGACATGGTATGTGGTGGATCCTGCCGAGATTTAGTCAACTACTATTATGTATGTGGTATCCATAACCCTAACAGTAGCCCCCGACTTCGATGCAAATGAACGAATTCATATTCTCAACCGCGCGCAGACATTGGAGTAACTGTTATCGAGCTCATGTGACCGTTCTCGGTGAGTTTAGAGATAACGTTGAACTTCCTTTGTCAGCCTCGTGCGGGCACCGAAAGGGTTTGTCTAAGTTAATCTCTGATGTCGACTGAGAAAGTATAGAGCGTACGACTAAGTCTCATGTCTTGCTGTAATCGAGAATTTGGATTGAAGTCAAGAAATTTTATCTCGGCGGGTACACCATCTCTTCATTCCGTATTCCTTGTCGAGATCCAGCAACCATTCTCAAGCGATCGAGAAGGCGTAGAGTCTACGACGGAGCCTTGTCGACATTTGTCGTACTCGCCTTAGTCGATCTTGGTGTAGAACCATAGAGACATGGAGTCTTCGGTAATGTCGAATAGAATTTTCCTGAAATCAATACTCAGAAAAGAATATTAGATAGAAATAGCCCCCGAGCGAATGCTCAAAGGGTGACATGTTATAATATGACAGACTAGTGAATTGAATGTACAGACCAGTGTTTTGTATATGAGCGTCTTCTCTCTTACCGACTCCGATCAGTCAGTTTGTAGAGTCATATACTCTCCCTAGCCCCCAGCCTTGTCGTCGGAGAATCATTCTCGGATGTCAAGGCTCTTGGACCTTTGACCTGCCTCGGTTGAACAAGCACTGATCCTAGCCCCCAGCCATGAAGTTGGAAAACTCAATTTCCGATTACACGGCTTGGTTAATACGCACGGCGAGAACTCTTACACGACCAGATCTTACATGGTCTTTCGTCTCTGAAGGATCCGACAAGGCCTTATCGGCTCTGGGCGTCCCCAGCCGAAGATCCCTTAGGTTCCTCGGAGGCCTTGTCAAGACAGCGTAAAGGGGCAGTAGGATAGGTTTCAACGCCAGGTGTCATCTGGGTAAGGGATCTCTGGGTAAAACACTTGGTGATATTGTGTACCTGCTACCAACTTTGTTGAAGTAGAGGTAGTAGGAGAAACGCTACATCGTTGGTCGAGGACCAGGCAGTAGTCGTAACTCGACCACTAGAAGTGGAAATAGTGGGAGAAACGCTACATCACTGGTCGAGAACCAGGCAGTAGTCGTAACTCGACCACTTCAAGTGGAAGTAGTGGAAGAAACGCTACATCGCTAGTCGAGAACCAGGCAGTAGTCGTAACTCGACCACTTCAAGTGGAAGTAGTGGGAGAAACGCTACATCGCTAGTCGAGAACCAGGCAGTAGTCGTAACTCGACCACTTCAAGTGGAAGTAGTGGGAGAAACGCTACATCACTAGTCGAGAACCAGGCAGTAGTCGTAACTCGACCACTTGAAGTGGAGATAGTGGGAGAAACACTACATCGCTGGTCGAGGACCAGGCAGTAGTCGTAACTCGACCACTGAAAGTGGAAGTAGTTGGAGAGACGCTACATCGCTGGTCGAGGACCAGGCAGTAGTTGTAACTCGACCACTAGAAGTGAAAGTAGTGGGAGAAACGTTATATCGCTGGTCGAGAACTAGGCAGTAGTCGTAACTCGACCACTAGAAGTGAAAGTAGTGGGAGAAACGTTACATCGCTGGTCGAGGACCAGGCAGTAGTCGTAACTCGACCACTTGAAGCAAATGTACGAGAGATCACTACGATCAACTGGTTGAGAACCGGTGAGTAGGTGTCCATCGATCATTTGGAGTCGTGGTACGAGGACCGCTACGCTGCCGGTCGAAGACCAGTCGTAGCTGTTCCTCAACCATCTGAAGTCATGGTGCGAGGAACGCTACGCTGCCGTAGTCGTACCTCAACCATCTGAAGTTAAGGTGCGAGAGATTGCTAGAGCAGAATTATCTCTCGAACACCAATGGAAGTTGCGGTGTGAGAGATTGCTACGTACTGGTGCGAGAACCAGTGAGCGAGCAGAATTATCTCTTGAACACCAATGGAAGTGCTAGAGTTGGTTTATTGCAAGTGTATCTCATGTGGCCAGCATGACTTACGTACCCAACTTATAGCATATCTGGATGTCCGTTCGCAATCATGTCGGGTGATCAAGCCGACGACGTTCGCGAGGAATTATCCGTTAACAACCTTTTCTCGAGTAGTCCAGCCATGGCCGATGCTATGAGATAGGTCATCGGTCTTTGTTGGTAGGTTGGGTGCGATATCTCCGCATTTGTCGAGAATGTTCTCGATAATGGAGTGTACTCGACCATAACCTACTCGAGTGCTCAATTGTTCCTGAAATTATTTTCTAGAAGGCAAGACATATAGCAGATAATATCGAGTATGTACTCAAAAACTGTGTGGATCTTCTAGTATTATCATGATATAACGAGCAGATTAAATATCAGGCATTATGTAAACCATAAACAAGCATGATTTATACAGAAGAGAACGGAGTGAGCCCCTAGCGTTAGACCATAGTTGGCCTATCATCGGAAGTACTCGCACAACGGATATTGTATAAGAAGCATGCTCTAGGTAAACATAATAAATTATAGATCTGACAATGCTGTATGATCTGAATAGGTACGATAAATTGCATATAAAATATTGCGTACCTTTGTAGATATATGCCGGATATATCTACGGCATTAGTAGATCAATTTGAAAAATCAATCTACCAATTACCTTATTGCGTACTCGTTCGACATCATATGATCTGACATCTTTTGGTACGCCGCGGAGCTTGAGGGTTGGATAATCTCGATAGACCAAGTTGTCGATGACGATGATGGTTCCGATCTGGTCGGAAGATGTATTTTAGTCGGGTTAGATCTCCTCACAGCCGAAGTCGTCGAGTAGCTTGTTGTCGGAGAGTCCATCTCTTAAACCTATCTCGTCGAAATCCTAGAGCACCAAAATCCCCCTACCTGGCGCGCCACTGTCGACGTTTGATGTCTCGACTATGGTATTTGGACAGTATGGGGATCGTCGGTACTAGGATATACACGAGACTGAGGTAAAAGAGATGGAGACAAAGATTTTTATACAGGTTCGGGCCCCTGAATTGTCAGGTAATAACCCTACATCCTGTTGGCCGAAGCCGGTATTGCTTTTATTCACCATAATCACACCAGTACAATATGTGGGTAGCCTATCTAACTGTTGTGGACATGTCGGTCTGAAGGTCTGACTCGTAGTCGACAACAGGGTAGTCTTCCTCCTCGAATCTGTGCCCGGCGAGATCAGAGATAGCGCTTTCGTATCTCCTGACGGTATCCGGAGACACCGTAGGGGAATAGCCATGCCTATCCTTCAAGTCGATATCCGGCGGCGTGTCTTGGCGTATGTAGGCTTGTATGTTGTGGCTTCTGGTAGGCGTGTGTTGATTGTCATGGGTGTCTTTCACTTTCATGGTGGTTGTCTCTCCCCCTGTCCTCCTAGGAGGGCTTGTATTTATACCTATAGGTGTCCCCTTGTCCAAGTAGAACTAGGGAAACCAATATGGATACAATCTGAGTAGTACTTGTCGTTTCCATGTAGAACTCTGGTTATCTTTCCTTATCCAGAACTCCCTCGAGGTCAGTTTCCGTATAAGACATGGTATGTAGTGTATCCTGCCGATATTTAGTCAACTACTATTAGGTATATGTGGTATCTATAACCCTGACATATATATATATATATACTGTTATACACATACGTATACGCAGGGGCGAAGCTACAGCCATTCATAGGGGTCAGTTGACCCCGACGATGTTTCACGAACCTCTCGTACCTCTCTTTATTTTACCATCTATGACCCCAGCGAACAGAAAAACTAGACCCCGGTGATTTTGTTGATTGTTCCGTCAAAGCCAAACTAGCGACTGGGAACGATACTAACAAACAACAAATAGAAAATTTGCTAGCACTTATGATTTATACGTGAGCCCAACATACATATACGATAGAGATTTGGGTAAAAAAAATCCACAAATTCTCTTGTTGCGTCATCGTATTCCTTCGATCACTTTAATTTGTCCTGCTCCGGCGCTGCACATCTTAACATCTTAATTATATCATCTTATTTCTAGCAGAACGAAAGGCAAGAAATTAGTGGATTTGATAATCTTTGGTGCATTTGGTGTCTTTAACAAATTAATAATGTATACTCCCTCCATACTGGTAAAGGAAGTCGTTTAGGACAGCGACACGGTCTCCAAAACACAACTTTAACTTCTTGTTTCTACAAAAATATTTATTAAAAAGTGATATATGTATACTTTTATGAAAGTATTTTTCAAGACAAATCTATACATATATTTTTTACATTTTCAAACTCAAGAGAGTTATTCATGATTTATATTCCTAAGGTTTGACTAAACGACTTCCTTTATGAGTATGGAGGGAGTAGTTTTTAACAAATTTGTAGACATTTCATTTTATCATAATGTATTTCATTAATTTTGTTTTGTATTATATATAGTCTTAGATCATTAATTACAAACTAGATGACATTTCCGATTTAGTGTTGGATTCCAATGTAGCGATATGACATTTTTCACCAAATTTTAATAAGTTTTGATATAGTTTTGTCGTGAATTCTCAAAAAACATTCAAAACTCCGCTCAGAATATACTTTTCGTCCCACGTCGAAACATCAAAATTACATGATTTTTGGTGGGTTTTGGTCGAAAACATAAACCCTGGTTAATACTGACCCCGGTGACCATTTATCCTGGCTTCGCCCCTCCGTATACGTATATTGGACTGTTGGACTGGAGGGGCGCGCATCAGCCACCCCCGACGGTGAAGCGGCGTCCTGACTCCTGACACTCATTTGGCAGCTACAACCTGCTGGCGGCCATTCATGTCATGGTCATGGGAACTGGGAGCAGGTGGGCAGAACCAGAAGCGGAGCCTGTCGAGGCGGCGGTACTTGATGCCGACGGTGAGCACGGCCATGACGGCGCCCCAGATCACCACGTCCATGGCGAGCGGCGTCCGCGACTGCGACGTGATGAACGTGAGCACGAGGCTGGAGTAGGACACCAGGAACGGCCACTGCACGGCGCGCGACCTCGACGGCACGCCGGTGAGCAGCCCCAGCGTGAGCAGCATCGAGCTCCCGAACCCGGCCCAGCTCGCTGCCATGAACAGCCAGTACCGCCGCCGGTTCTTGTCCCGCATGATCGGGTCGCCGGCGGCGTGGCTCCCGTCGGCGGCGTCGTCCTGCCAGTACCCGCCCGGGACGTTCGTCCCCAGCTGGTACGTCAGCGCCGTGATCAGCGTCGCCACCACCAGCAGCGTGTCGTTCTTGTTCGCCTCGAACCCCGGCGCGTGACTGCGGCGCCCGCCGCCGTTCTCCCGCCGCCGGTTGTCACCCAGCTCAGCGTCGTCGACACCGTTCTTCTGCCGGCTGGTCTCACCCAGCTCAGCGTCGTCGACACCGTTTTGCCGGCTGTTGTCACACAGCTCGCCGCCGGCGCGGCCGTCCTCAACTGCGCCGGTGTCCATCTTACCTAACCACTCTTAAGCCTATGTCAAAGTGCAAAACTTAGATCAGAGAAAGAACAGTAAAATTCTAGCAGGAATTTGATGACGCCAATGCTTCGCAAGAATCACAAAGCCTGTGTTCTTGTTGTGTCAAACATGCTATGCATACGCACACAAAAACACACATTTATACTGGAAATTTTCTTAGTTAGGCTATGTTTAGTTCCCACACAAAAATTTATACCCTATCACATTAAACGTTTGAACACATATATGAAATATTAAATATAAGCTAAAAAAATAACAAATTGCACAGATTGCGACTAATATGCGAGATGAATCTTTTAAGCCTAATTGCTCCATGATTTGACAATGTTGTGCTACAGTAAATATTTACTAATGACGGAGTAATTAGGCTTAATAAATTCGTCTCGCTGTTTGCTGACGGATTCTATAATTAGTTTTTCTATTAGTGCCTGAACACCCCATACGACACCATATATAATACCTGATGTGACACGCCAAAACTTTACACCCCTGATTAAAACACCCCCTTAATTACTTTGCTTATCTCTAACAATCATTGAGAGGTAATTTCTCAGAAGCAGATGGGAAGCACAAGGAGTGGCTCGTTTAGGGCCTGTTTAGTTCACTAAAAGAAAATTTCTGGGTGTCACATCGGATGTTTGTCCAGATATCGGAAGGAGTTTTCAGACATAAATGAAAAAACTAATTTCAGAACTCCCCTGTAAACCGCGAGACAAATCTTTTGAGCCTAATTAATCCGGCATTAGTACATGTGGGTTATTATTGTACTAGCACTTATAGCTAATCATGGATTAATTAGGCTCAAAAGATTCGTCTCGTGATTTCCCCCCTAACTGTGTAATTAGTTTTTTTAATCTATATTTAATGCTCCATACATGTGTCTACATATTGATGTGATATTTTTGGAAAAAAAATTTGGAACTGGCCTTACTTGTCCGAGAGCTGCAACTCTAGTCGAGCGAGGACTTCTATGCTCTAACTAGTCAGTCGTCATCAAGTTGCCGTGGAATTTATGCAGTTAGAAGTTAGAACAAACAGAAGCTGATGTAGTGGATATCTTATTCAAAACCTAAATCAACGCATCCCCTCTCCCCCATTTCACACCTCGGAATCCCTCTGATTATCTTAGTCAATTCAAAATAATCTGAACTTGGATTTCCTTATCTGACAGAGAATTCAGGAATATCCAACTTGTCATCACAGCTTATCTCATCTTATGTACAACTGTAACCTCCGTTGTATAATATATGACGAAGTTGAATTTTCTCTTAAACCATTGCTGAAGCATATCTCATTTCATCACGATTAATGGCTAAGATTGCATCGATAATGCCATGGGATCCTGGTGGCTGCTGCTTCCTCAAGTTATTAGCTATATCAGCTTTGTGGGCAAGCTACATTTTCCAGGCCATCGGATTGTTGTTGGACAGTTGAGTGATAGTTCTATCCTTCACAAGCCAAACATTTCGATTTGCTTGAGCTGTCTTTTGGGATGCTCGCTCTGTTGGCAAGCTGAGAAATGAAGTCCACATTTCTAAAGCTTTATGACAGATAGAGGGTTTGTAATGTCAAAAGTTCACTTGCCGTAAACTTGTAGACAAGTCGAATTTGAAGGAGAGATTTGAACGAGAGGAGATTGAATTTGTAGGAGAGGGGGATTCTCAGGAGTTATTGGGTTTAGGGATGGCAATAGGTTAGGTCAGGCACGAGCATAGCAAATCCATACTTGGCTTGAGACTCACGTGCCCGTGTCCGACCCACGCCTGCGAAGTCTCTTGGGCAAAACCCCATGCCCGTTGGGCACGGGCATGCCCAACGGATACCCATTGGGTATCACAGTAAATATCTTAACCCCATGCCCGTGCATTGCCGTGTCGCCAGCCGCCGCCTGCTCCCATGCGCCGCCACCTGTGCCCTGGCGCCGCCGCGTCGCCATCCACAGCAGTGCCGCCAGCCATCGCCTTCGCCCGTGCGCCACCACATCGACGCCTGCGCTTGTGCGCCGCTGCGTCACGCTGCCAATAGCCTCCCGCTTCCTTCCCGTGCTCCACCGTCGCCGTGTGAAGACACTGGAGAAGAGTAGAAGACTGAGAGAGTGAGAGGTGGCAGTGGGGAGGAGGATAAGGTTAGGGGCTTGGGGATTTTCAGGCTAGGGTTTTATTGAGTGAATATATATTGATGCTGTATACAAATAGGTCAAATGAGCTATTGGGTCATAAGAGAAAGGTTAAACTATTGAAGGTCTCAAGGATATACATGGACTAAAAAAAATTAATTTTTGGCTCAAGCTGTCAAGCATGGGTTACCCGCGAGTGAAGTATAAAACCCGTATGCTTCTAATAAATTCGCAGGTATCGGGTGGGATATGCCCAATGATAAAAATAGGTACCCACTCCCATATCCATTGGTTCGAGTATCATGAATACGCGAACCTAATTGGATTGCACTTTGCACCCTTGGCTGTTCGGAACTGCGAAGGTCACATTGGTGTGTTTCAAACGGAGTCTCTTTTCGAATTAATTTTGCCCGTCCGTGCTTGGGCTCGTGACCTGAGAAATTGTGTCCAATGGGCTGTCGCCCACGCTCTTCGCCAGCTTGGTCCATGGGCTCTCTCTCTCTCTCTCTCTCTCTCTCTCTCTCTCTCTCTCTCTCTCTCTCATTCATCCTGGAGGAATGGCACTAATTCGATCAAGCCAATCTATGTAACCGCATAAACCCATTTGCATAACCACTCGGAATCGATGGACTCACTGGGGGGGCAGGCAGTGTGTGTGATGATGCGAATCCAGGAGGAGCCTGCAGCGGCAAGCAATGCAAAAACGAAGCGAATAACCAACCTTGAGTGTCCGTGCTGCTGCCACCGCCCACTGAAGTGGCTGCTCGTCTCTACGGAGTAGGAGTATGTGGGATGTGGCCTACGCCTATGGTTTTTTTGGTCGGTCCAGCTAGCCTAGCTCATATGCCCTCGTCCACCCATGTAAACCGCGACGGAAGCATGGCACAATCCGGCACACCAACTCGTCGATTCTTCCGGCAAATTCTTGCTTGCGTGAGGCCCGATCGAGCATCGACCGACACTAGCTACCAACATGTCCTAACAACAAACTGTCAGTACACAACAGCAATAGTTAGTGATCGATACTGGTCGCATTGTTATCTTGTACTCTAGAATGTCATGGTCAAATATCAAATATTTGTCCAAAATCGTTCGTTTCGTTTGACCTCTGACGACCTCAGCCGAGTTTTGTGCTATCCATATTTAGTTTTCTTCTTCTTCTTCTTCTTCTTCTTCAGCAGCGAAGCCGGTGACAGTCACGCTTTTATTTACAGGAGTATTTTTTACCCGTCCTCTACATCTAATTAGATATGTACAGTATTTTAAAATTGAAAACTTAGCTCCTAAAACAACACAATCCAAAATTCGCTCTTTTTAAATTAGAACCATAGCCACTTAAATAACACAATCTAAAATTCGCTTATATAGAGATTTGAATTCAATATCTTAGGATGCTACTTAGGTTACCGCAATCACTAGACTTTGCCTTTGACAATAACGCTAGCCGTGCTGCACAATCACACGAAGTTAGTTAAATTAAGCCAATCATTGGGCTCAAATCCGTGTCCCTTTCCTCGAAGGCGAAAAGGAGTTGTTGATAAAGGCTTCGATGCTGCACACGACCTTTCTTCTGCAGCAAACTATACCTTGCCTCCATTTGCACCAAGACCAGAGCACGCACGCTTGCCACTCTATATACTGGCACACCTCGCGGCCATGGCGAGACACACTCCTCGCTCGCCAGCAAACTGCTGCTTGCGACCGCGACAATGGCGTCCACCGGCGCGCTGCTTCTGTTGCTCTTGTTTGTGCTTGCGTGCGGCGGCAATGGCGGCGCGGCCGCCGCGGTGTTCTCCGGGTGTTCGTTCGAGAGCCAGGAGGAGGCCGAGGCGTTCGAGGCCGCGCTGCTGCAGCAGGCGTGCTTCAACGTGACGGCGTTCGGTGGAGGCGGAGGTGGAGGTGGGGGCGAGGGCGGCTGCGTGTCGCGGCTCGACACGGCGCGCGGCGGCGCGGGGAGTGGCCCCGTGCCGGTGCTCCGCGCGGCGGTCCGGGACACGCTCGGCGAGGCGGTGGGCGCCGTGGCGGCCGTGGCGGGGCTCGCGTCGCTGTCCAACCACGCGCGGGAGGAGATGGCCGTGCGCGACTGCGTCGAGCTGGTGGGGTACTCCGTCGACGAGCTCGGGTGGGCGCTCGACGCCATGGCCGACCCCGACGGCGGCGTCGCCGCGGCGGAGGAGGAGGATGAGACGGAGCCGGAGACGAGGCGCCGCCGCCGCCGCGGCGCGCGCGCCGAGGACGACATCCACGCCTGGCTCAGCGCGGCGATGGGCAACCAGGGCACCTGCCTCGACGGCTTCCACGGCACCGACAGCCGCCTCCTCCGCCGCGTCGAGTCGGCCGTGACGCAGCTCACTCAGCTCGTCAGCAACCTCCTCGCCATGCACAAGAAGCTCCGCGACATCACGCCGCAGCACCAACACCAACACCACCACCACCCCGGCAACAACAACAACAAGAACGGCACAGCCGACGGCGCCGCCGCCGGAGGGGATGACACCGGCCCGTCGTCGGATCTACCGCCATGGGTGACGGACGTCGTCAACGATGTCGAGGAGGAGGTCACGGCGACGCGCGGACGAGGGAGGTCGTCGTCGTCGGGAAGGAAGGCGATGCGCGTGGACGTGGTGGTGGCGCAGGACGGGAGCGGGCGGTGGCGGACGGTGAGCGAGGCGGTGGCGCGGGCGCCGAGCCACAGCAGGAGGAGGTACGTGATCTACGTGAAGCGAGGGGTGTACGAGGAGAACGTGGAGGTGAGGAAGAAGAAGACGAACATCGTCATCGTCGGCGAGGGGATGGGGGAGACGGTCATCACCGGCAGCCGGAGCATGGCCGCCGGCTGGACCACCTTCCGGAGCGCCACGTTTGGTAAATTCTAGTGCACCGCAGTGATTTAATTTGTCTTTTTGCTAATTACTCCTACTTTTGCTACTCATTTTGGTTACACACTCGTTACTTCGTTAGTATTCATATACGAATACCCCGCTGCGTTGCTGCAAAAAATTAAGATGCATATACTATATACAAATAAAATATAATTTAATTAAAAACTAAAACAATTTGATATAATTGAGCTTAAAATAATTGAGATTGTAGATTTTTTTTAGAGAAGAAAAAAGAGACAATTTAGACTATAGATCTATCATCCAAATGCTAGAAATAATTTAAGTGATGTGGTTTAATGAGAGAAGAGAAAAATATCATTAACTATACTTAGTGGGATGAACTATATGAGTATATAGGATTAGACCAACATGATCGCCAAATATATAGTTTTGAAAGGCTACATATATCCAGTTGGATATAGAGGCTGGGTAAAAAAATATCATTCTCTAAAAAATAAAAAAAATAAAAATATAGTTTTGAAAATATTTTTGTTATTTAAACATGTTTGCAAAACATATAGCCCAATACCTATGAATGTATATCAACCAAAAGTCATTGATTCGAGAGTATTGTATAGAACCATGATATTTGTGGTCTCAAGGTTTTACTAAACCCTTCACTTTTAGCAAGAAAATACGGAGTTCTCTAAAAAAATTAGTGATAAGGAACATCCTTTATACTCTAGAACAATCATAAAAGCGATCATACGTGCATGTATAGCAGCTTATACCTTTCCAGCCTATTATCTACTCCTATAGATCGAACCGACCGACCACAATCGTGACCGCATGCAAAAGTGCGCGGCGGCACCCAGTAAATTAGCCGCACACGAACCATTATGACAGCAAGATTCACGTGTGCTTTGCTTGCATCAAGCCCTCATCTAGGCTGGCAGATAAACCGGCTCGTGCATATGCATGCGCGCTAAGAAAAGAATATCCTTAGAGCATCACCAACCGTCTATCTATATAATTCCCCAAAACTAATTTTGAGGGATTTTAATCCAAAAATCAGCTCCAACAGATCCCCTACTCTCCTACCTGAGTTTTGGAGTTCCCTTCCCCCGATTCCTCGCTCCGTTTATATGCGGACGCGAAAGTCGCACCCAATCACGCAATCCCGCCTCTCTCCCTTGTTCCCGCGTGTGGAAAATAGCGATCTTTCTACGCGTGAAAGAAAAAAAACAGAATTTTCTCTTGGTAGTTTAACAAAAGGGTCCACTTTTAAGTTTTGGGGATTAAATTTAGGCTATCTGTTGGAGGAAGGAGTTTTTTCACTTCCTATTTTCAGTTTAGAAAACCCAAAAACAAATTTTTAGGAGAAAATTATAGATAATCTGTTGGTGATGCTTTAAGATGTCCTCTTGCAAAAAGTTTTCCATCCTCCACATATCTAGGGTTTGTTTGTTCGGTTTATTCCGGACTATTGACTATTACGATGTAGTAGAATTAATTATTCCCTTTTCAAACCCCCTCTAATTCATGCTACTTAGGGATTAACCGAGCAATGCCTTAGAGTTGATGTTGTACTTAAATTTAAACCGCGGCACAATGAAATCAAAACATAAATTTGAATGAGATTTTAAGTGGAGTTAAATTTGTACTTCATCCGTTTAAGTTATTTGACCTTTTCTTAGTCAAACTTTTTTTTAAGATTTGATCAAGTTTGCATAAAAATATAATAACACTTTTAATACAAAATAAACATATTATCAGAATATATCCAATGTTAAATTTAATTAAACTAATTTGGTATTATATATGTTATTGTTTTTTCTTATAAATTTGATCGAACCTAAATTTTGACTAACTCAAATGTTTTATAATATAAAACGGAGGGAGTAACTGAATTTGGTTTGTGTGTGCGTGCGTGCAGCGGTGTCGGGGGCGGGGTTCATCGCACGGGACATGACGATTCGGAACACGGCGGGGCCGGCGGCGCACCAGGCGGTGGCGCTGCGCGTCGACTCCGATCGCTCCGCCTTCTTCCGCATCGCCGTCGAGGGCCACCAGGACACGCTCTACGCGCACTCCCTCCGCCAGTTCTACCGCGACTGCCGCGTCTCCGGCACCGTCGACTTCATCTTCGGCAACGGCATCGCCGTCATCCAGCGCACCACCATCTCTACCCTCCCGCCCGCCGCCGGCCAGAACGCCGGCAGCGTCACGGCGCAGGGCCGGAGGGACCCCAACCAGAACACCGGCTTCGCCCTCCATGCTTGCATCGTGGAGGCCAAGTACCCGACCTACCTCGGACGCCCGTGGAAGCCCTTCTCCCGGGTGGTCGTCATGGAGTCCTACCTCGGCGCAGGTGTCCAGCCGCGCGGATGGCTGGAGTGGGACGGCGACGGCGGCGAGCTCGCCACGCTATTCTACGGGGAGTACCGCAACTATGGGCCTGGCGCCAACATCGGCGGCCGGGTGCGGTGGCCCGGATACCACGTGATCATGGACGCCGCCGTCGCTGTGCGCTTCACCGTGCGGCGGTTCATCGACGGCCTCGCTTGGCTACCCTCCACCGGCGTCACCTTCACCGCTGACCTCAACAGGAAATGACGACGTATACACGGATGCAGATGCTCTGATTGAACTTCCCCCTGATATGTGGGCCCGCGAACGGTGGGGCCCACATATCAGTCACTACGTTCCTCTGACTTTACGTCAGAGAATCCCAAATACCACATACACACACAAAATCAGTTATTCATTTGGTTTGGTTAATTATAAATTGGATATATACCAGAAAGAATATGTTTTTTTTTGAATTAAGTATATACTAAGCTAGTTATACGCATAGCTCATATATATGGATTCATGTAATTGATGAACAATAGATATATATACAAGTTTCATGTGAACATCCTCCAAACAAAAATTTCTGGGAGTACTTTTTTAGGTCTATATTAAAAAACTTCCGTAAATTTTGTTGGTGAAAACGTTTAAATGTAACTACAATGTCATTTATAGTGTATATTTTGATCCTTGCCCTCGCTCGATCCTGTCAATTTTTATTCACCCACCCTAGCACAAATCTTCAACATCTGACGGTTAGAAAATCGCAAGTTTTTTTAAAAAAAAATCACCATTTTTTTTAAACAAATCCTTTTTTTTTCTAGAGATTTTGGAAATGTATTAGAACTTGAGAAAAGTGGTTGCAAAATCATTTGGTCAAAGGAGGCAAGGCCCAAGAAAAGTCTAAGGCCCAGGAAAAGTCCAAGGCCCAAGGACTGCCCTGACCCTGACACGCGCCAAGCTGTTCCTCCAGTTTCCACGATTCTTCGTCGTCTTCTCTACTTCTCCCTCTCCGCCTTCAAAAGCGACGCTCTCCACCTGCGTCCTCGTCATCCTCCCCTAGACAGACAAACTCCAGCTCCTCCTCCTCCTCCGCGCTCGAGATCCCGCCTCCGCCTCCGCCTCCCCCAGTCGCCGGCGAGCAACTCCGGTGAAGCGCGAGCTACGGATTAAGGTGCGCCCTCCCCCTCCTCCTCCTCTCGCTACCGAGCAAGTGGTCACGGATCTTGGAATTGGATTGGATTGGATTGTTCACGGATCGGGGGATCTCATCTCCCCCTTGTCCCCGGTTGGATCCAACTCCTCCTCCTGTTGTTGTTGGTGGTGGTGGTGGTGATGTGAGGGGGTTCGCTCCAAGCATAGGTAGATCTCCCCACCTTTGCTGTTTGTTTGCTCGCTCCCCGGGTCGTCGTCGCCTCGCGCGGACCCGATCTGATCCCGCCTAGAGCCTCGAGGGGGGATGGTGGATCATGGGGGGGGGGGGAGTGGTGAGAGGATCTGTCTCTGTCTTACGGATTGTGGCGTGGAGCGCTGTTCTCGTGGGCGTATTACGTATTTACGTGTTGCCTTGCTTTGATCCCATGGATTGTTTTGGGTTTGGGGGGGCTTCGCTGAGATTTGGAGCTAGAATTTTGGTAGTGGAATACTTGCTTATGTGCCAAACAGGTTGATTATATACTGTGCCCTCCAAATTTCGCTATGAACAGCATTGGGGAATAATGTCTGGTGATTTGAGGCGACATGCTGGTGTAGATTACACTCGTGCGGTGGATTACACCTAAAGAGCAAATGGTCCATATGTTTGTTGCTGCTAGCATGAACTGGAGCAAGATAGAGCTTGCTGTTGTACTTTTACTAGCGAAAACGTTTGCTGTCTGCAAACCTGTTTATCACATAATCACATTGTTACATCCTCCCCCAAGTTATTCTTAATGATTTAGATGTTTTTTTTTTCACATAACATTTAGATTTATCTTTCCTCGTTTTAATCTGTCAGAAGCTTAGTATCGTAATTGGCAAGATGAACTTTGTGTTTAACCCATGAATCTCCCTTGAAATTGTGAGATACCCCCTCCGTTTCATATTATAAGCCGCTTTGACTTTTTTAAAGTCGAACTTCTTGAAAATTTGACAAAGTTTATAGAAAAATGTAGCAACATTTATAGCACCAAATTAGTTTTATTCAATCCCACATTGAATATATTTTGATAGTTTCTTTGTTTTATGTTGAAAATATTGCTATATTTTTCTATAAATTTAGTCAAAGCGAAAGAAGTTTAACTTAGGAAAAAGTCAAAGTGACTTATAATATGAAACGGCGGTAGTAGTATTTAATATTTGGTCAAAGGAGTCGTGGCTTGTTTGGATTTCTTAGTGTTGCTGTGCTGTTGTCAGTTTAGAGAACGAAGCTCAAGTAAAGGACAAATGAACCACTACAATTTTGGTCCATCTTTACGAGAGTGACTGCTATGCAAGTAATACAAGTGAATCATGTTTACCTAAAGAGCTCTTTTAGGCTTTTGCAGTGCTCCACACTCTGTGTTTACATGTCCACTTTTGCTTGGGTTAAATGTCAGCCTGTCCTTTTACCTTGTTCCTTTGCAATGTCCTTTGTTTACCTTGTTCCTTTCTAAAATGGATATGTTAGACAATAACAAAATGAAACGTCAAGGTTCTCTACTGCAAGCTCCATAGCTTATCACGATGATTAGTGTGCCTTATTGTCTGTTGTATGACACTGGGTGCGATTCTGGTACAGATACTTATATGTCAACATACTTTTCCTAATAATTTTGACCAACCGATCTGAATATCTAGTGACATCCTTTATGAATTAGGCATTTCATCAAACTGTTAGAAAGGTGAGCAGTATATTCTTGTCACAGGAAGGTACTACGCCGCTGTTTATTTGTATAACCTGATGTGTCTTAGGAAATCAGTTGTTAATATAATCTTTATGCAGTTGATTACAAATGAATCAAATTCTTTCTTTTGTGTTTATGATGTTCAGCGAAAATCATGGTATTCTTTCTATGTAATCTTGTAAGAATTCTCTATTCTGATTATAGTCTTTTTTATTGGCATTATCAGAAGTGCACCATGGCCAAGGTCAAGCCAAAGGCACTGCTGGCACAAAGCAAGCAGAAGAAGAGCCCCACTCAAATTGGCGCAACTACAATAATCACCTACATCGTCCTGGGAGCCCTTGTCGTCTCTTCCGTTTACTATGCTCTCAAATATTGGCAGAACAGAGGACCAGCAGCAGCAGAAGGCATTGTGGGCAACTAAGGCAGCTGTGTAAAATGTTGTTGTATCATCTTGTTGGGTAATTTTGGTTGTTACAGTTCAGTAAATGAAACATAGACAGAAGGCCTCATGTTGAAGCTTTAGTTTTATCTCCTGGTAAATTGCATTAATATTTATTTGATATGTCGTTCTTCGACATGGATGACTCTGTTGGGCCGATCTTGTTAAGAGTGACATACATGACAGTTGCAGCTGTGAAAGTTGCATGTGATGCCATCAAAACGCTGATTAAGAAGCTTTGGTAAAACGTTTTCCCATCTATGACATGCCATTATCTTCTACTTCAATAGAATGTCATATCAGCTATTACTTTGCTTTCTCTCAGATACGTATTGTGGTGTTAGAATATCATATCAGCTATTACTTTGCTTTCTCACATTCGTATTGTGGTGTTATAGTTTGGTATTAAGTCAACCTCTCTAATTTGACCAAATTTATAAAAGAATGCAGTGGCACCTACATCATCAAATTATTTTCCTTAAAATCTAACATGAAATATGTCTTGATAATGTATTTATTGGTAGTGTAAACCATGATTATTTTTTATGAGCAAATTTGACAAAACCACAATTAATATGGATCAAGTTGCATAACGATAAAGATTTTGACGCAGGCAGCCTATAGGTTTTATGGTCAGAACATTTCACAAAAACGTACTGTTGATCTCTCTAAGGCTATGTTTGGCATTCCATGTTAAAAAAAAATCCTCCCGACGTATCAAACATAACGGTTTATTAATACATGATCAATTAAGTATTAGCTAAAATACCTTAAAAATTGGTTATTATGATTTTTAAAACAACTTTGCTATAGACTTTATTTTAAAAAGTACCATTCAAAAAGCGTGCGTGCGACAAACGAGAGAGTAAAAATTGGGAAAAGGGATATAGAACTTAGCCTAACTCAATATTGTAGCAAAATAATAATTAATGAACTTAGTTGCTACTACAACTTATGTATGATGGATTAGAGGACTTATAACATTTTGGATATAAGTTTAAAACTCATACAATTGAAGAAAAATTTATTAACAGCATGATTTTATAAAACTGTAGGACTCCATAATATCGTAGGCCGAAACCTCTCTGATTTTATGCAACATGAACCATAATGAGTTAGGGTTGTGTTTAGATTCAAAGTTTGGATCCAAACTTCAGTCTTTTTCCATCACTTCAATCTGTCATACACACACAACTTTTCAGTCACATCATCTCCAATTTCAACTAAAATCCAAACTTTGGATCCAACTAAACACAGCCTAGGTTTTATAAATATCTTTTCTGTAAACTTGATCCAAGTTTAAGAGCTTCAACTTAGAAAAAAAAACACCTTACAACTTAGAACGGATGAAGTATTAATAGTTTACAAGTGATAGAAAGACATTCAGATCTCAGTATACCTTATTAACATCTCATCAGGATAATTGATAGTCTTTGCTTGTTCCAACAGCACATCATAATTCAAGGTGATTTTAAATTTTAAGGTTTGGGTTTTTAAAAAGCTCTTTAATTTATTTGTCATCTTAAAAAATCATGAAACAAGAGATATAGGCAAAGAAATAAAATAAAGGGATGATGAAAACCCATAAATGTTATTCCTAAAACTTTAAATCAGCTTCCGGCTAGTATAATCCAATGCTGAAGCATGAACCACCTATGCTAAAGCATGGGAATTTAGTACTAGTGGCTACCAGTGGTCCAGCGTGCCCAAAGCCCTGATTTTTTTTTCACTTTGTTGGTTTAGTGTAATCATTTCAGAACGAACCAAAATGCACGAACAGGGCAGTGCAGAGTGGCCCCTCATCCAAAAGGAGGCACCCCATTCGGGTTTTGCCATTTGTGTAGTCTCCCTAGTCTCGTGCGATCAATCATTGACATATCCTGTCTCGTGATCTTTTAAACTAGCCACTCTAACAGTACAGCCAACTATTAACTCTATCTATTATTGTATCGTCCATATCTGATCTAATAATCTACTTGTACAATAGCTAATTATATATTCAAACTATACCTTTATTGCTTGGCCCCGCTCCGCTCTATCGTATTTTTTTAGCTCGCGTGCTACAACTGACTATAAATATATAGCTCGATTTTCTTTTCTATTTTAACTCAGACACGAATTTAAGATAATGGCTTCTATAGCTCACCTACGTCACCATATTTATATTGCACTTACTTTAATCACAAACAGACACTACATTGTAGCCGATCTAAAAGGTACAGATCTACTAGCTAGTTATTAATATATATATACTCTCCGTCTCAAAAATAACTTAACCTATAGAACATGATTTATCCTAGTAAACGAATTTGGATAAAGGTTTGCTTAGATTCGTCACGTCCTATCCTAGGTTGGGTTATTTCGGGACAAAAAGAATACTATTTCAGCATATGTAGAACTCGACAAAACTTTAACAATATATATTTTTAGACAAAACTGAATATATAATTTTGATGTATTAAGTATAGTTACATATAATGTTTTAGAAAGATATGAACCGTATATACTCCCTCCGTTTCATATTATAAAACGTTTTGATCTCCCCATTACTCGTATTCACTTATTCACTGACACCTGTAAAAAATACATAGATTAATACAAAATTATTCAAAATCGAAAATGACTTATAAAGTGAAACATATAAAATATGTTCGGGCTTGTGTGAGGTTCAGCTTAAGTATAAGCCAGGCCACAAATATTTTGAATCTCTAGAATTAATTTTAGGGCATTTTCCTTTTTTTAAAAAAAAAAATAGACTTGGCTTTTGGACCGTTGAAAACACAGGCCTAAAAGGTACTAGTATATCTGAAAGTTATTATTATTATTATTACTTTGGTCATATATCTTTGGTTTATACGCCATAACTTTAGATAATGGTTTTCAAGCATACCTTATCCAGAACAATGACATGTAGTGTAGTATCATTCTGGCCGAGCGAACTTCGTCATGTCCGCACATTTGCGTGGAAATGGCGTGCGTTGGTCTCCGGTCACCGGTTAGAAGTACCCGCGTGATCGCTACCGCTTGGTAGCCTGCAATGTCCCTTTGCCTGATTGCGACCGTTCTCTCTTCTACTCCTTTTTTTTTTTCTTTTGAGAACTCTCTTCTACTCCTAACTCCTCTCTACCTTCCTTGCTATAGCTAGCTTCCATGTTGCTGCTAGTGATGTTTGGTGCACCCAACCACTTTCAGGATACGTGTCCCAGCTGTACTTTTCAGCTAACTGTAGTCTTCGTGCATGGTTTCGCAGGTCAGACTTTTTTATTTGGTAAGGAAGTTTCTCTAATTCTACTCTCTCTGTCGAAAAATTATGTGTCTAGATTCATCGTGTATAGAGTTTGACTCTTTCCTAGATAGATCCGTCTAAAAATAAATCAACATTTATACATAAATCTAGATTAGCCTACCTTCAGTATGAAACTTGGTTTATTTTTTAGATAGAAGGAGGAGCTAAAACCCAATTGCATGGTCATGTAAATATCTCTCTACTCTTTTTCTTTGACTATGTTATATGAAGAGATATAATTACTCCAAATTTACAAATAAGAACAGGTTCCCTCCATCTTAAAATGTATCTATTTTTAGAATTCAAATTTGTTTAAAAATTTTAGATGTTTCTACCTACCTCTGTCTCAAATTCTCAACCAATCATACCTATCTTCCATTTAATTCTTCACCTATTTTTTTCTTCTCAACTATTTACAATATTGCACCATTCAATTTTTACACACTTCTTTAATTCCCCTAAAAACATCTGAAAATGCTTAACTTTTGAAACGGGAAAGTACCAATAATTACTTCAAAGTTAATTATGAATAAATATAAGGAATCCATACTATGTACCAGACAAGTGTACTATTTGTCCAGATACATATTCTAGATCCCTTATATATGTGGTTGGAAGTAGTAGATGCAATACTACAATCTAGCTAAAAGTTATTTGGATTTTAGCCTTTTCTCTTTTTCTCCCACTTCTCTATTTAATTTGTATATGTTGCAGCGCGTCTAAAGCTGATGAAAAAGTGTGGTAATGTGTTATAACTCACTATTAATTGTATATACTCTATGGAGTATGTTCTAAGTCTACTTCTTCCGTCCAAAAAAAACTCATTCCTAGCATTTCAAGATAAAAATAGTGGAGTGAGAATGACTAAAATGCCATTAATCATTGAAAAAATAGTAAGAGTGATAGGTAGGTAAAGGGTATTGAAGGGATAAAGCTTCTCGTTTTACGTGCTGAGGGTAGGTAGGATGATAGAAATTAGTTTTTTTTTTATAAAATTTAAACTCTAGAAGTTGCTTTTTTTTTGGACGGAGGGAGTACAATAGATTCTATTTTTATGGTTAACTATAAAAACACATTATTTTTGTTGTGCAAAAAAAAAGATTTATGCTACTCCCTCCGGGCTGATAATACTTGTCGTTTTAGATAAGGGTGAGGTCAAACTTTAGAATCTTTAATTATGAATCATTTTTAAAATATTTATCTTTCAAATATAGTGACTACATGTATAGATTAGTCTTAAAAAGTACTTTAATAAGATCATATATTTGTTAACACTTTTTTACATATTATAATAGAAAATAATGGTCAAAGTTGTTTTTTTAAGACCGCGCCCTTGTCCAAAACGACAAGTATTATCAACCCGGAAGGAGTATATATTTATCGATAAATTTTCACGGTATAATTATAGTGTAATTATATTGTAAGTACAATGTAACTTTCAGGCACATCTGGAAGTAAAGGAATGGCTTAATATTTCAGAACGTTCAACCTTCCTTTCAAGTATGGAGATCTTTTTTTTGTCAAAGAAGTTCTTATGCATATGTGCAGAATGAAAGATCCTTTAAAACAAACTGTTTTTAGTTGGTTACAAACCTTATAGTCTTCTTGTGTGACCTTTATGTAACTCTGTAACCTTGTAAATATTTTCTTTTTTTATAAAACTACACTGCTGGGCAAAGCCCTGGCAGTATTTCCAATAAAAAAAAGTAACTTTCATATTATTTTGAATCATTATACCAAACGAGGAAGAAAAATCATAGCGCATCGTGTTACCGTGGATTTTTAAAAGTTACATATAATTTATATTATAATTAAATGCAAGTCATAATATCATGGTACTAAGATTATAAAATTTATCAATAAATATGTATAAATATGAGGGAAAAAATTCCAAGAAAACGGGTGCTATGTAATTTGCACACGATTAGTTAATTAGCTGGTCTTGAGGTCTTTTCCGTGGTCACCTCAGCGAAACAAAAAAGAAATGACTTTTACGTGCCTTTGACACTGTCTCGTGCTTATCCGTACAAACCATGCGTCGTCCGTTGTCGACGGAAACAAAATTACGAGCTGGCTGTCGGCTGTCGCCACTTGCCAAAATAACAAGGACTTCGCATTTGACAGATGGCTACAACATAAATGACGCAAATTAAAGGAGACGTTCCAGAATTAACCAGGACAACACACACACACGTAACAATAATGGTTTGATTGTTCAATAAAAGAAAAACGCTAATTGGATTGGCTCCTTTTACCGACGGATAGATGGATCAGCCGTCGCCATCGCCTGTCTCTAGCTTCTTGCCGACGTCCTGTAGAACTCCTAAGAAAAAAACATCAACATCAAGAATATCAAAACATCTAATCCCTCCTTCTCATTTTAAGCACAGCTATGAGTTTCCTTATTCAACTTTAATCGTCCGTCTTATTTTAAAAACATTTAAAAAAATTAAAAGCATAAGTCAGCATAAAATAATATTAATGTTTTATTATCTAATAAAAACAAAATACTAATAATAGAGAAAATTTCAAATAAGACGGACGATCAAAATTAGACACGGAAACTCATAGGCGTGCTTAAAATGGGACGAAGGGAGTATCCTTTTAAAATTAATCTTGATTGGTCGCATATATATGCAGGATATTTCACAATGCACATTTACTCTTTATATAAATAAGCAAATATATTTTTTTGTAGATGGTGATATTTTTAAAAAAATATCTCAAAAATCTTAGATAATAATTAAATTGGTATAGAGGGATCACGGAGAAGAGCCGTAAGAGACTAGTGCCAATTCATCTATAGCTAATTCATATAATAGTTGCTTACTATACTATTAATATATAATCCCACCTGTCATACACACACTGTGTCTTGAAGTCCATGCTGCAGCTGGCTACAGATCTGTAGCCCGCTGCTCTTCTCTCCCATCTTTTATCTCATTAAAATATATTTATAGCTGGCTAATAATCTACTATTGTACCTGCTCTAACGCTGCTGCCTACGGCTACCAACATCGATCTTGCTCGTGTGTATCCTGGATTCACGGTGACATACCCTTTTTGCCTTTTTTATGTTCACGCTAACATCGGTTTATGGCCACCGTTTGCTTACCGAGGCTGGATAAAGTTGGAGCCCATCGATTGGTCTAATAAATCAAACTAAAAAATAAAACTTAAATTTTCGAACATAGTTTTTTAAGATATTTTCAATTTTAACTTCTCTATTTAGATTCGTAGTACTATGATGTATCACATCTCTTTAAAATCCTTTATATATATTATGGGACAAAGGAGTATATAACATAACGAGTATAAAAGCTAACTCGATAGTTTCTGGGCTGGGAGATTGTCCTCATGCACATCAATAATCACTTCATGCACATTTCCCAAGCCAGCTAGGATGTTGGTTTGCCCAACCCAGATCTTCTCGCCGTATAGATTTGGCCATCGAGAGTGACACAATAGTAAGGGTGTAAGTGGCTAGCTAGCCCATAAAACCCACTTATAAAACAAAGCAAACCACTTACCTATTTATTTGGATCTATGAGTGGGTTCATGGATTAGCCGCTTACACCCTTACAAAATAATGCTCATGAATTCGTTTATTGCAGAAGGCCATCGCTGCTTTCTTTTGATCGTCACATACTCACATTGAGTCGATAAACATCGTTGCGATACAATGGACTGGTATATTCATCTGAACCATGGCATTGAAAAAAATCAGTTGCACCATACTAGTGAGTCAAAAAATGGTACAAGTTTAATAAGTATATATAGATGGAAGTGTCATTTACTCAATCCACCCTAATTTATATCTCTACTTCTATAAAAGAGAGTAATGGTAGTGATGAGTGATGAATATATCACCATCTACAGCAGTAACTCTATACTTTTAAATAAAAAGGAAAATATTATAGGCCAGAGGACTCATATGTCAACCACCCCTACCACCACATTCCAACTTAAAATGGAAAAGAAAAACGACAGTGTGGGCCAAAGGTCCTACAACTTAGTAGCAAATATATGTAGAAATTAATAGATGATATATGTCAAAAATGATGCTAATAATGGGTCAACAATCATTTTATTTGAATTAAAATCTTGTTGCAACGCTGACAATATGCTACTAATAATGCTTCGAGGGATGAAGAAAACCTATAGATTTGATTGCTTTAAAAGCAAAACTTTTTTTTTCTCTTTAGTCCACTCCCTTGTGTAGCGGAGCATGGGCCCTGTTTGGAGAACTAACCAAGAGTTATTTTAAGAGCTATTTTTTAGCACAAAGAAATAGCCCTACAATAAAATAGCCATAACTTGTTTGGATCCAAGGGTTATTTTGAGAGCTATTTGACCTTTAATGCACATTCCCATGGAGAGAGAAGCCGCTTTTCAGTGAGCCCCACCCAAATAGTCTCAATTAGCACCTCTTGAGGGGATAGTTTTTTTGGTGGGTTATTTCCAAATAGCCCTGAAATAGCTCACCTGTTTAGAACTTTTAGATTATTTGGGGCTATTTGAGAGGGCTAAAAAATAGCCCAGGGATCCAAACAGGGGCTTGGTGTCGCCGTGTCATGGAAAAACCCGTCCAAAAAGCATCCATTATCCATATCACGGTAAGAGCCTTGAGTAAAATGAAAACAGGGACAAAAAAAAAAAACTGGTTGGTCCAACCGATCCAACCGATCCTACATGGCCCCATGC
Source organism: Oryza sativa Japonica Group (assembly GCF_034140825.1). Taxonomy (NCBI): domain Eukaryota; kingdom Viridiplantae; phylum Streptophyta; class Magnoliopsida; order Poales; family Poaceae; genus Oryza; species Oryza sativa. The sequence goes on along the minus strand of NC_089035.1, from coordinate 8,448,591 downwards.
CACGCTATAGCCACCAAGTAAAAATAATAACAAAAAGGAACATATGCTATATCTTTCTGCAACGCATAGGTATATTGATTTGTTTAGACCTGTTTAGATCAATTTACTATGGCAATTTTTTTTAAAAGTTTTATTGGTAAAAGATTTGGTATTACAATTTCATAAGTTGGTATTTAGATGCATGGTAAAGTTTCGTTATTAATTGCTGCTGCCTCTCTCGTGCACGGGGCCCGATGCTTTTTTGGCCAAATTTGCTGCTATGGACTTCCAAATAACAAATGCTAACTTGCCTAATTTTTGCTACTAGTGTTTAGATTTATTTTGCTAAAAAGTGGTCCTAAACGGTAAAACTTTTGTCATTTCGAAGGATCTAAACAAGCTCTTAATATTCTAGTGTCTATAAACATCACCTACTCACAAACGACACTTTTAATAAGAATTTACATTTTAATGATATGATAAATTTAGTGATGGTCTCCGTCTCTTTAAATGTGTGTTCTGGACCATATTGATGGGGTGTATGATGTACTCATTTTAAGCTAATCCATACAGTTCAAAATCCGTCTTGATTTTTATCTCATTAACTACATTTAATCCATAAGTTGATAAGATTTATCCTCCGTTATTCCTTATATATGCCTACACCGATATTATACTTTCTTAATGAGTAGCTATTTTAGTTTTTCTTAATAAAGTTATCTTTTGAATTAGGAGCATGCGTGTGTGTGGGTAAGAAGAAAGTGCAGAGTAAAAAGGAATAGAGAAAAAGGGCAGGGGAGTACGGATCCCCGTGAAGCTGTGAAGCGTCCACTTGCTTGCACTTGCCCAAAGAATCCGATGGCCGTAGAAAATTTTTTAGGTTTTGTTGTCACATTAAATATACGAAGTATTAAACGTATTCTACTAGCAAAATAAATTATATATTCCACCAGAAAGCCTAATTAATCCGTTATTAACAAATATTTTACTGTAGCATCACATTATCAAATCATGGCACAATTAAGCTTAAAAGATTCGTCTCGCAATTTACACGTAAACTGTGTAATTGATTTTTTTTCACATTTAATACTTAATACATATATCCAAACATTCTGTGTGATAGGTGAAAAGTTTTTGTTCTGGGAACTACTCTCTCCGTCCTATAATATAAGAGATTTTAAGTTTTTGTTTGCGTTGTTTGACCAATTGTCTTATTAAAAAAAATTTGAAATTATTATTTATTTTTTGTGACATACTTTATTATTCAAAGTATTTTAAGCCTAACTTTTTATTTTTTATATTTGTATAAATTTTTTAAATAAGACGAGTGGTTAAATAGTGTAAAAAAACTCAAAATTATAGGACGCACCCCGCCTCCTGGCTGTCCTTGGTTGCCCACGCACGACCGTCCACCCCGCAAAAGGATAAGAAAAAAATTGATCGACGAGACACATCACAAGTGGGAACATTTTACTACCAGTGACAGTGAGAGACTAGCGTCGCGCACATGCACATCTTGTGCGTCTCACCCTCACCGGCAGGTTACCGCACCGCTGCTAGGCAGCTAGGCTGCTCTTGTCGGATTTTTTCCATGAAAACGAATCTCTTCGTGGCCGTGTTCCGTTACTTTTAAAAAAAATTAAAGGATACGGACACACATTTAAAGTATTAAACGCAGACTAATAATAAAACAAATAATAGATATGTATTAAGCCTAATTAATCTATCATTAGCATATGTTTATTGTAGCAACATATTATCAAATCATGGTGTAATTATGCTTAAAAGATTCGTCTAATAATTTATATGTAAACTGTACAATTAGTTTTTTTCGTCCATATTTAATGTCTTATGTATGTGTTTAAAAATTTAATGTGATGAAAAAATTAGAAGTTTGAAGGGAGACACAGCCGTAGCCGCATGCGTTTGCGCGAGTGCACAGCTACTCGCACGCAGCGAGCAGCGACCCCGCGAACCCTCCTCTACCAGCACGGACGGCAACCACGTTGGAGTAGTAGAAGTAGTACTCGTACGTGCTGGGTCTGTGACGCCCGCGTCTTGTCGTGTCGATCACTCACTCCACACCCGCGCGCGTCCGTCCACCACCACACCCAACCCCGCGAATCGGCGCCCCGATCGAAACCGAGAGCGTTTTCCTTTTCTCTTTCCCGTTTTTTCGCCGCTCGCGCGGCACGGGCAGGTAGTAGTACGTCGTCGCGCGTCGCGGTTGGGGGCTTGGCTACCGCGCGTCTCGCGGTTTCGCACCGGCGCGAGCGCGACGAGAAGAGAGGAGCGATGCGACGAGCGTTGCGTTGCGGTTTTTTTGCGTTTTGGTTGGGTTTGGATCGGGGTGGGGGGTGGGGGGTGGGGGCAGAGGCGCAGAGCGTGTCGGCTAGCGTACTTGCCCGTTTTCATATTTCAGCTGTTGCTTTCTCGGCTGGAGTCGAGACTTTTCCCCTCCACATGCCTGCCTGCACGCTTTCCTGGCTGCCATCTGCACCACAGGCCACACTGCATCCGCTGCCCGGCACAGACTTCCGGGTGGGTGCACCGGATAATAAAGGTATGGTTAAGCCAAAGTAGGGAGTTTGAATCCAAACTAGTACTTCTCTATCACATCAACATATCATACACACAACTTTTTAGTCACATTATCTTCAATTTCAACCAAAATCCAAACTTGCGCTGAACTAAACACAGCCTAGGGCGTTATCATTAAGAACAATTCTTTTAACATCGAGTTTAGTTCCAAACTTTTTCTTAGAACTTCTAATTTTTCCATCACATCAAAACTTTTCTACACACATACTCGTAAACTCCCAACTTTTCCGTCACATCATTTCAATTTCAACCAAATTTCTAATTTTTAGCGTGAACTAAACATACCCTAAGATGTACTCTCTCCGTTCAAAAATATAAGAATCTAAAATCGGATGAAATATTTTCTAGTCTGTTCATATTTATAGTATTAGAAAATATCCCATCCGATTTAGGTTCTTATATTTGGGACGAAGAAAGTATATTTTATTTTAGCTTCCGTTAATATATTTTTTAAGCTACTAAACGGTGTATTTTGTGCGAATACTTTAAGTATAGAAGTTGCTCTAAAATATTAAATAAATTTATTTTTTAAGTTTGAAATATTAAAATTCAATTAATTATATGCTAATGGCTTTCTCAGTTTGCATATCCGTATATAATCTTTATCTTCGTCAAATTTAAATGGGTCTTAACAAACATTTCTTTTCTCTGCTTCAGCAAATCTAAACGTCGGCCCTGTTTGGATCCATGGGTTATTTTTTACCCTCCCTCACGTAGCCCCAGATAGCCCAAAAATTCCAAACATGTGAGCTATTTCAGGGCTTTTTTGGAAATAACCCATCCAAAAAAACTATTCCTCTCAAGGGGTGCTAAGAGCAAGTTTAATAGTATAGCCAACTACTAGCTCCAAATCATTTATAGCCAATGAATTCATAGAATAGTTGCTTACTATTAATACATGGTCCCACCTGTCATATACATATTACGTCTTAGAGTCCATACTGTAGCTAGCAACAGATCGTAGCCCGCTGCTATTATCTCTCTTCTTTTATCTCTTTAAAATATATTTATAGCTGGCTTATAGTATGCTATTGTACCTGCTCTAATTGGGGCTATTTCGGGTGGGCCCACTGAAAAAATGTCTTTTCTCTCTCTCTTCGTGGGAAAGTGCATTAAAAGCCAAATAGCTCTCAAAATAACCCTTGGATCCAAACAACTTATGGCTATTTCGTTATGTAAAAAATAGCTCTTAAAATAACTCTTGGCTAGTTCTCCAAACAGAGCCGTCAGTACGTGATGGGGCTAAAGTCAATGTTTTCTTGGGTAAGTCGAAGACATTATACTTGTAGTTGTAGTTGAAGGGAATTAAAGGACGGATGGTTCGGAAAACAGATGAAGAATGGTCCAAAGAAAAGAAAATTAAAGTCATCATTCGGTGCCAAGGTCATGAATATCAGTTGAATAAATAAACACCGAGGCATATGGAAAAACGATAAGGTAAATTTCAATCTGTAGAATTATACTCTCTCCATCTACTTTTGATAATCATATTTCCAAATCTAAAAATTTTATTTTTAATAGGCATATTTTTATTGGTATGCAATATTTATTTTTCAATGAGGGGCAACAATAGCTGCCAAATATTGTACCGGTATTTATAAGTATTTATTTATTGAGAAAGAATCAACGACTCGCAGATACATTATGGATGCAAGATCATAGCTTGGGTAAAACTAGGTCCTAGCAGCTTGATTTTCCCAAGAGTTTGAACTACTACCAATTGGAGCAATAAGGTTATCATGGGCTCATGGCCACTAATCTACCAAACGGTCCATTGGTTGGCTGAAATGAATTCAATTTTCAAATTTTGATTTCAATTCACAGCCTTTCAACCGAACTACTCCCTTTAGTTATTGTCCGGTTATTACCAGTTGGTTACTCAACAACTTAGGTTGGTAGTGGTTTGTTTAGATGGGAACAAGACAGAAGGAAGGAACATATGTAGCGTAATGCGTATCTTTGTTTACTCTGTTTGTTTTTGGTCATCAAGGACACGAGCGAGTTACAAATGGCCATACGAGCAAAAATACAGGCAAAACGCCCTCTGCTTACGTGGTAAAATGCGCGTGACCAGTTTAAAATATGTACAGAGCACATCGTAATACTCTCTCCATCCCGATTTGGCGATTTGATCATCTCTAAGCAAATGACATCAAGAATAAGGGCATCCAAATACTCCCTCCATTCCAAATTAATCTATATATAGTTTTTTTTATTATTCCTAAATGATCTACATATTTATTCATTTATTAAGCCTATTCGTTATTTGTGCATTGGAGTAAATGGACATTGATACATGCATCCATGCAAACAAGTATTTATAACCCACATGCAATATCTTGATTTACTATTGGCTAGAAAATAGTGGAGATGGTGCATACATTGCTAGAGTAAATATAGTATGAGAAAATTATTAGCTTTTCTTGGTCTTGGTGTACCTCTAAAATATGTATATCAATTTAGAATGGAGGGAGTATTCATCATTACTCCCCCCGTCCCATAATACAAGGGATTTTGAGTTTTAGTTTGCATTGTTTGACCACTCATCTTATTCAAAAAATTTGTGCAAATATAAAAAACGAAAAGTTGTGCTTAAAGTACTTTAGATAATAAAGTAAGTCAAAAAATCAAATAATTATTCTAACTTTTTTGAATAATACGAGTGGTCAAACAGTGCAATCAAAACTCAAAATCCCTTATATTATGGGACAGAGGGAGTATCAAATTAATCCTCATTGGTTAAGGTGCTTCATCGCTTCATGTCCTGTGTATTGCTCATATTTTAAATATTGCATACCATTACACGAATAGAAATTATTTTTTATTGGTTTCATACAACACCATTTAATGATGCATATTTACTCTTTGAAAAAAAACACTTTGTTAAATGATGATCATTTTGAGAAGACCTCAAAAATCTTAGAGGATGATTAAAATGGAATGGAGGGAGTAATAAGAGCAGGTACGATAACAGACTATAAGCCAGCTATAAACACATATTGAGAAGATAAAAGAGGAAAGAGAAGAGCAGCGGGCTATAACAGCCAGCTGCAACATAGACTCCAAGACACAATGCATGTATGACAGGTAAGACCATGTATTAATAGTATAATACTCTGTATATGCTTATAGATAACTATTGTAAATCGACCATAGATGATTTAGAACTAATAATTGGCTATACTATTAAACCTGCTCTAATTAATGAATCAAACTGTCACCAATGAATGAAATTAGGGCCTGGTTTAGTTACAACTTTTTCTTTAAACTTCCAACTTTTCCATCACATCAAAATTTTCCTACACGCATAAATTTTCAACTTTTTTCTTAAAACTTCTAATTTTGGCGTGGAACTAAATACACTCTAAATATAAAATCCTGGGCAATAAATGCTCGGGCTAAAACAAGGATGGAACACGTCAGCGGGTCCATCCCTATCTCACTCGGTCGGTGCTAGTACTGCTTCCACGAGATCCATCCGAGCAGCAGCAGCAGCAGTAGCCGCCGCCGATCCGAGAAAAAGAAGAAAAAGAAAAAGAAAACCAGCAACCGAAGCGACAACTCCTCTCCCGCAACTTCACCGTCTCGTCTCATCTCATCTCGTCTCGCCCCGCTGTAATCTCGTACCGCGTCATCTCGCGGAGACGCGAGAAAAAGTCCGCGCGCTTCTCTCTCTCTCTCTCTCTCTCCCTCTCGTGGGCCGCTGCCCGCACGTCGCACTCACGACCGGACGCCAGCTCACGAATATCCACCCGATTTAATCCCGCCCCCTTCGATTCCGCCGCTCCGCGCGTATCGCATAGGCGAGTTGTCGTATCGATACGCGCACCCACTTATACATAAGCCGACCTCCTTATCGTAGATAAGCAAGTGGGGGTGGCGTGGGGAGAGAGAAAAGGGCGAGAGGTCTGCAACGCATCGAAGAAAGCGAGACTAAAGTTTCTCTCTCCTCTCCTCTCTCTCTCTTTCTTTCTCTCGCGACCTCCTCCTCCTTCCACATCTCCGTCTCTCTCTCTCTCATCACGAGGGGAGGCGGCGGCGGCGACGGGGAAACCCTAGAATTCGGCGGGGTGAAGCGGTGAAGGCGCCCGCGGCAGATCGGAGCCGGGAGGGGGGTTTCAGCGGCGGCGGGGGGGCGGCGCCATGTCGTCGCTCAGCCGGGAGCTCGTGTTCCTCATCCTCCAGTTCCTCGACGAGGAGAAGTTCAAGGAGACCGTGCACAAGTGCGTAGCCTTTCTCCCTCCCCTGCCTCTCTCGCTGGTTTCTTCGTTCGCCGGTTGGGTTGGACCGTGGGCTCTGTTTTTTTTTGGGTGATTCGGTGGGAGGTTGGTTGGGCGCAGGCGACTCTGCTTTTTTTGGGATTTGTTTCGCGAGTGTTTGTGCGTGTTTTTTTTATCTATGATTTTTTTTTGCGTGATGCGTCTCCAGATTTTTTTTTTAGTTTTGGGCTTTGAGTTCCATCGGAAAAAAAAATTCGCTCTGTTTGATCTGTTAATATGCAAGGAAATTTTTTCCGAAGTTTTTTTTGGCTGGTTTGGTCAAAGTTTTTTTCCTCGTGGTTTTCTCCAGGATGGTTGTTAGTATTTTATCAATTTGGTCAATATCAATTTTTGGGGGAGGGGCTCTGGTCATGGTATTTTTATTTTATTGGGATAGTTGAGGGGGAGATTTGAAATTTCGAGCTCACATGCGCCTCTTTTTTTTTTTCGCTTTGCCTTGTTCGGGAAAAAAAAACTTGTCTGTTTTTTTTATCCCGAATCCTATTCTCTGTCGGCTGCTTAAATTCGTCTGAACAATTGAATCTCTAGATTCAATGTGATTAAGTCGGTGATTGGTTTTGTCATTATAATCACTTGTGCTGTGTCGACTGAGCCAGTAATTGTACATGTCATTTCTCTGGATTGCATCAACACCGTCGAAATAATTGAGAATTATTTACGAAAATATAACCAAATTTTAAGCAAGCAGTCGGGCAATTATAACTTACAAAGCTGTTGTTGAACTTGTCTGAACTTATGTTCTGTACTTTCTGTCGTTTCTGCTCAAATTTTTACATTGTAGACTTTATAGTGGCATACGGTAGGTTAGTCCGAATTAGAGTGTCCAGCTTGACACCCGAAGGTCTCCGTCATTGCAATTGAGCTCTGCTGTCACTCGTTTACTGCTCATTCTACGAAAAGATGGGGAAAAAAAATCCTTCAACTAATGTTCTATTTCCTTGTCACGACTATTATGTTGGATTCAATGGTACATTTGGTCTAGCAAGGTGTAATTTCCTAATATGGTACATTCTGTTTTAGGCTTGAGCAAGAGTCAGGATTCTTCTTCAACATGAAGTACTTTGAAGAGAAGGTCCATGCTGGGGAGTGGGATGAAGTGGAGAAATATCTTTCAGGTTTCACCAAGGTGGATGACAATAGGTATTCTATGAAGATATTCTTTGAGATCAGAAAGCAGAAGTATTTGGAAGCACTTGACAGGTATAATTTCATATCTGAAGGGAAAGTTCCCATTTCAACCAAAAAAAGGACTTGTGTTCCATCCTTTTGGCACTGGGTGAGATATAACTTCTACTAATTTTCATATTCATTTATATATTTTTTTTGTAACAGGCATGATAGAGCAAAGGCAGTAGATATTCTTGTTAAAGATCTTAAAGTCTTCTCGACATTCAACGAGGAGTTATATAAAGAGATAACACAGCTTCTAACTCTTGAGAATTTCAGGTTCTTACTTCATCTTGCCTTGTATTTTCTGTTGACTGTTGTGCGAGTGTGTTGATAGGCTTGCTAGTTGAATTTTGCATTATTAGGGTTCTTTAGATTATTCCTTTATCTGAACAATGACACCAAAGAAATGTATAATGTGTTGACAGAGACAATGAGCTGTTGATGTTTCTTGAATTGATTTTTTTAGTTACCACTTACCAGGTAATGGTGGTTTAGTTGTGCTCATGGATCATTCATATCTTCACACTGCTGATCAGGACATGAAAGCATTTCCTTAGAGCGATATACTTCATGAGCATTTTAAGTTTCCACTTGGTGCAGCTGTGACTTGCAATAAGTTTGCCATCACGGAGAACTAAAGTAGGGCATGGATTCTTCTTTTTTCTTTTTTTTGATAGAACATGAAATTGAATGTGTAGTTGAGTGCGCCCTCCAGTACAGAAGCTACACAAACCTGCTCTGATAATCGAGTTGTAGTTACTTTGAGTTAGGCATTTTGGAGTTTTAAGTTATGAGTGAATACATTTTCCTTTTGGAAAGAGCTTCTAGTAAGAGTTTACTGCCACTACTTTGTTAATTGCCTTTGAATTAACAAAAATTGTGGAATTACTTGTTCTGCTTTTAACAGCACTTCCCATGCCTTTTTTAATCAACCTACTGTGCTTCATACTATCATGTTCTTAGCTTCCTATTGCCATAAAACTGTCAAATTATCAACTATCTGTTGTTTTCTTGCAGGGAAAATGAACAGCTGTCTAAGTACGGGGATACCAAATCTGCTCGCAGTATAATGCTGATTGAGCTCAAAAAACTTATTGAAGCGAACCCCCTTTTCCGGGAAAAGCTTGTTTTCCCAACTCTCAAGGCATCACGCCTTCGGACTTTAATCAACCAAAGGTTTGGGAAGACAATATACTATTGCTATTTGTTACATTATATGACCTGTTTGAGTGTTCACTGTGATTTTCTGTTATATGTGAGTTCATAATTCTATGACGACATTTGCAGCTTGAACTGGCAGCATCAGCTTTGTAAGAATCCTCGGCCAAATCCAGATATCAAGACTTTGTTCACTGATCATACCTGCACTCCGCCAAATGGAGCTCGTGCTTCACCAGTTTCTGTACCACTGGCAGCGGTTCCAAAGGCCGGTGGCACATACCCACCACTTACAGCTCATACTGTATGTTTGAGATTTACCATTTCTTCTTTGCATGATTTTATGAATGCCTCTTTTCACTTTTACTCACTATATCCATTAATGCAGCCATTTCAACCTCCTCCTGCTGGTCCATCTTTAGCGGGTTGGATGGCAAATGCTGCTGCTGCTACATCATCTGTTCCATCTGCTGTTGTGGCGGCATCATCACTACCTGTTCCGCCAAATCAAGGTAAGATGATACTTTTCTGTTGATATTTGCTAATTGATAATGTGAGCGTTTTTACTGTTCTTTTATTATATTATTCTGACCTAAATCTGCAATATTTCCTACTGTACAACTTCTTTATTCACACTAGGTATTGCTATTTCTCTGATACTAATATTTTCTAATTCATTGCACTAATGATCATTGCTTTCTGATTTCACATGTCTGACTTAATGGTTATTTTCCATATGAATTTGACATGTTTTCTCATTTTTTTAATAAAGAAAATAAGTTTAAAACTGCTAAATAAGAAAAGGTGAGTTGGGACATATACTAGATACCCCCTCAGTTTCATAATGTAAGACTTTCTAGCATCACACACATTCATATAGATGTAAATGAATCTAGACATATATATGTGTCTAGATTCATTAACATCTATATGAATGTGGGTGATGCTAGAAAGTCTTACATTATGAAACGGAGGAAGTAATTCTGTTGGCCCATAGAATACGGTTACAGGCATCAACTATTCAGCAATGCGGTTCTTTGGTTCTTTGATGTTTTGCCTAATCCTTCTAGCTTGAAGTACATCTAACACCTCTAAGACAAAGCCTAATTCTCTTTGGCAACATAAATGTACATGAACATTTATTATTTCTGCTTTGCATGTCCTGATATGTTGTTTTCTTTTGTCACGTTCTCATGACATACAACTTATCGTACTATTTCCTCAGCTGTCCCAATCATGAAACGACCAACTATAACAGACTATCAAAGTGCAGAATCTGAGCAACTAATGAAGCGATTGAGGCCAAGTGGACATGGTGTTGATGAGGTAATGTTGCATTTGCATAGAAGATATATGGCTGGTGCATTTTCTATCAATTATTCAAAGTCATCTACGCTTATGTTCAGGCCACCTATCCTGCACCAATTCCCCAACCTTTATGGTCAGTGGAGGATCTTCCCAGGACAGTAGCTTGTACATTGTCACAGGGATCTAGTGTAACCAGCATGGATTTTCATCCAACTCGGCATACACTATTACTAGGTACAATCAAGCTCTTTATGTTATTAAAATCTATTTAAAAAATATGTGCAATAGTAAGTACAGAAGTCTGATTCTTTAAGCATGAATGATTGAATACAACTTAGCCAAACGATATATCATTTTCTTATCACGCTTATTACTTTATCAGTTGGATCTACCAATGGTGAAATTACACTTTGGGAGGTTGGTATGCGTGAGAGACTGTTTTCAAAGCCCTTCAAAATTTGGGACATTCAAGCTTGTTCACCACAATTTCAGGTATTTTTTTATTGCTTTTTATAGTTGATCCAGTACAAACATCTATAGTTCTGATCTTATATGCCTCTTTATTTTACCTCCCGTGAAAAGAGTGTGGCTAAAGAGTCTTCCATATCCATTAACCGGGTTACCTGGAGTCCTGATGGAGACTTGATAGGTTGGTATCCATTTTATAATTCTGTCAGTAATATTGTGTTTCACTTTATTTGTTGCTTAGGTTTCCTTTGTGGTTTCAGGTGTCGCATTTGCAAAACATTTGATTCATCTGCATGCATATCAGCAACCAAATGAGACGCGGCAAGTTCTAGAGGTACTGCAATACTTCCAACTGTCCTTAATCATATGGTTATAGACCAAATGTCAGTTTTATAAATATCACAATACTTTATTAGTTCAAGTCTGTCACTAAACCCTTTTATTCATCATGTCAGATTGACGCTCATTCTGGAGCAGTTAATGACATAGCATTCTCCCGGCCAAATAAGCAACTTTGTGTTGTCACTTGTGGAGATGATAGGCTGATAAAGGTATTAGATGCTTCTTGGATGGTTATCTTCAATTTTCCCCCTAGCCTTGGTCTCCTTCAACTTCACTTTTCTTTTGTAGGTCTGGGATATGCATGGACAGAAACTGTTTTCATTTGAAGGGCATGAGGCACCAGTGTATTCCATCTGCCCTCACCACAAAGAGAGTATTCAGGTGGGTTTTCTGAACAGAATATGATATTTCCAGTTGTGGTGCTTATTTTATAAGCTAAACAATTTCTTCTCAAGATTGAACAGAGGTAGTATGCGTGATTATTAATGTGTCCATTCAGTAAAAAAGGGGCTGTCTAATGTTATTAATGTCGATTTCTTGTGTTGATGTGCTATTCTTATGTTCCCTGAAGTTTATCTTCTCAACCTCCCTCGACGGGAAAATTAAGGCATGGCTTTATGATCATATGGGATCCAGGGTAGATTATGATGCTCCAGGAAAATGGTGTACTACTATGCTTTATAGCGCTGATGGAACTAGGTAAGCAGAGGTATTACTTTCGTACCGAAAGTTGTCTTTAGTTATTGTTGTTGTACTAATTTACTTGTTTTTCATATGAAGGTTGTTCTCATGTGGAACAAGTAAAGATGGAGATTCATATTTAGTTGAGTGGAATGAAAGTGAAGGATCTATCAAGAGGACATATTCTGGGTTTCGTAAAAAGTCAGCTGGTGTTGGTGTGGTGCAGTTTGACACAGCTCAGAATCACATTTTGGCTGCTGGTGAAGATAATCAGATTAAGTTCTGGGATGTTGATAATACAACCATGCTTAGCTCTACTGAAGCTGACGGAGGCTTACCGGTTAGTCTATGTTCCCTACTGTGTTAAACATTTTTTTCTCTTTTGGTAGTCTAAAACTGTGTACATTCTATCAGGGTCTTCCACGGTTGAGGTTCAATAAAGAAGGCAATCTTCTTGCTGTTACTACAGTGGACAATGGGTTTAAGATACTTGCAAATGCTGATGGACTCAGAACTTTACGAGCATTTGGAAACCGACCTTTCGAAGCATTTAGATCGCAATATGAAGCTTCTTCTATGAAGGTTCCTGCACACTCTTTGCTGCTTGTTATTGTTGTGGGTCTAGTTTTAGAAAATCCATGACCTTGAATATTGCATTTACAGGTCTCTGGTGCTCCTGTTGTTGCGGGCATTTCTCCTAATATTGGTCGGATGGATCACATCGACAGGAATTCTCCTGCAAAGCCATCTCCTATAATGGTATGGTAATCCACAGACGAAAGATTTCCCAAAGTTTCATCTGTTTAATGCCTCTTTGCTTACCTTACTGTTAGCAATTGAAACACAATCTGACTTAATTATGGATTTAATAGAATGGTGGTGATCCAGCATCTAGAAGCATCGATATAAAGCCTAGAATTTCAGAAGAAAGGCCCGATAAAGCAAAACCCTGGGAGCTGATGGAAGTCCTAAATGCTCAGCAATGCCGTGTAGCTACAATGCCAGAAACTCCAGACCAAGCCAGCAAGGTTTGATCCAACTTGTTCTTGCGTAGTTTGCACTTCTCTTCATGTAATCGTTCAGAAGGCTAACAACATTTATATACAGGTTGTCAGACTTCTGTACACAAATTCTGGTGTTGGCTTGCTAGCACTTGGTTCCAATGCCATTCAAAGGCTGTGGAAATGGGCTCGGAATGATCAAAATCCAAGTGGGAAGGTATATTACTCTCTCTTTGTTCTTTGGGGTTTAGGCTAATCAAGGGCAGCGTGTAATTCTGTCAATTCTGCTAAGCAGGCCACAGCCAATGTAGTGCCACAACATTGGCAACCAAACAGTGGTCTTGTCATGCAAAATGATACAGCAGATACCAATCCTGAGGATGCAGTTCCATGCATTGCTCTCTCCAAGAATGATTCTTATGTGATGTCTGCATGTGGTGGGAAGGTTTCACTGTTTAACATGATGACATTTAAGGTAAATGCTCAATATCTTTTTTGGATAAATACTTCAAAATTCAGGAAATTTTAATTATGCTTCCTTCATGCAGGTGATGACAACATTCATGCCACCACCTCCAGCATCAACCTTTTTAGCATTTCACC